>NW_019154104.1:2864176-2886375 GCF_002288905.1 Enhydra lutris kenyoni
CCCTTTCTCTTTGGTCTCTTCATTGGGACTTGGCCGGGCCATGTGCAAACCCCAACCATTCAACAGTGCTGGAGAGTAGATAGTATTTACCTCAATAATGGTAGTCTCTTTTCGATTCTTTTTAACCCTCAATTCAGATGACGGGTCGAAGCCGACACCCACGATGGAGACTCAGCCCGTGTTCGACGGAGATGGTAAGATCTTGTATCACTTCCGACTCGTATACTCCCACCCATTTTTAGATTTGAGGAACATCTTTTCTTTGGATGTTTGTATAAACTTTATTATTGGGTTTTTTTTTTCTTTTTTAATTTCAGTTTTTCCCAGGTTAGGCTGGGTTGTTTTAACCTTTAAAAAAAAAAATGCAGATCCTCCCAGGAACTGGTACACTCTCTACTTCTGGACAGGCCCTCTGTTCTAGCCAGGCTTCCTGCCTGGCTGCTGATGTCCAACAATAACACAGCCTGGATGGACCCTTTGAGCTGCCAAGACCAAAGAGCCATGGCTAAGAAAGACAGGCCAGCACTGTCCCTTCAGTAGATGAACCAACACTTACAAGTCCCTTCTCTGTGCCCACCATTGTGGTAGGCCTCTGGGGGACCAAGAAGGAGTAGTTGAGATGAAGTCTTTGCTCTCAAGACAATGGCAACTACTGGAGAGCTTTAGATGTTAAATTATATGGTCTTAGTTTTTATTGTAGTGGACGTTTTTGGGAGAAAGGAGATCACAGTGGTCTGGGGGAAGACTATGTGAAGAGATGGGACCCAGGCTGGATCGTGAAAGGGGAAGGGAAGAATCAAGGCAGTGGGGGAACTGGTAGGGACAGAGAGGGAGAGTATGGTGAGGCTGGGGTATAGTAGGACAGTAGGAGGAAAGAGATTGGTTAGTGGACCTGGTTTGACAAAGTTGGACCTTGAGAGCATTTGAGAGGGAATTCTAGAGCAAGAGACATAGTATTGCTGGAAGGAAGATAGAGGCTGAATGTCCCTGGGGGTATGAGGGCTAGATAGGAGGAGTGTGGGGTGCAGAAGGCTGGCCTCTATTTGAGTTTGAGCTGCTCATGGCCTACATTCTTCAGTGCACTTTGCCATATACTCCAGGCTCCCATGAGGGGAAGTAGGAAGCTTGGCAAAATGCAGTTTCTAGAAAGTCTGACACCAGGGTTCGGCTATCAGTGCAATACACAGCAAACTTTGAGCAGCTTTCAGCTGAGTGTATCCAGACCTGGATCATGAGACTGGACTGGGAGACGAATAAAAAGAAATTATGCCACTGGTCAGTACTGTGCCTACGGACGTCCCGAGCAGAGGCCCACCTCTAGGTAGAAGGACTGACATGTGAGCTCTCCTTTACAACTGGTCATTTAGTGGAACATACATACATGTGTTTATGCCTAGAAATTCAGATGTTTCTGTGATCCACAAATCTCCTGGATTTTTGGCAAGTCGGGGATCTCGAGGGATCAGATGGGAAATGGAGACCATGTTACCTTGGGAGATCACCCCAGCAATCTCACTGAAGGACTCATCACTCTTGAGTTCAGGGTCCTCCCGATTCTCATACCACTTGTCCATCGTGTGACCCAAGCCCCAAAGGGCCTAGAGATCTCCCCCAAGCTCTCTGGATGGAGGAGTCAGCCTGTGTCCCTGAGAAACCATTAGGAAGGATATTGACGCACACATTGGACTCACCACTTTCCTTCCATGTGGAACAGAGTCTCAGCAAGCTGAAATCTGCTGTGGCTCAGCCGTTTCCTCCAAAATGGTCTCTGTGGTTTGCTTGGCATTCATTTGTTGATTTATCCCCTTTAAATCTTCTTCCAGGGAAGCAGCTGAGAGAGACTTGGCTTGGCCCATGCTCCTCACCTCCTGGGATAATATTTTTATTCCTGGATGGAGCAGCTCAGCGCCTCTGGACTTAGACCACTCTGCCTCTGAGCAGGGGAGGCCCTGGTTGGCTCCCATGAGCTGGCGGGG
This sequence comes from Enhydra lutris kenyoni, assembly GCF_002288905.1. Lineage (NCBI taxonomy): Eukaryota > Metazoa > Chordata > Mammalia > Carnivora > Mustelidae > Enhydra > Enhydra lutris. The sequence goes on from NW_019154104.1 coordinate 2,866,153, forward strand.
AGAGGAGCTTCCGTAGTGAGAAGGGAGAGGTGTTGGGACAAAGTGGATGTGAAATGAGGAAGAAAGCTCAAAGCCTTGATGCCTCAGGCTTTAGAAAAAGTTCCTGAAGCCTGGGGGCTACCCTCTAAGTTAACCACTCCCTTTGCCCAGATTTTCTCACTTCTTCTTCTTCTTCTTCTTCTTCTTTTTTTTTCCTGCCCCAGAAATTACAGCTCCTACTCTGTGGATTAAGCACTTGGTAATCAAGGACTCCAAACTGAACAACACCAATGTAAGGAATTCAGGTAAATAATCTGCCTGGGATTGTGTATGTGCCCGAATCGCCTGCAGTTGCCCCACGGTTGCTCTGTGACTACCCGCGGTATGGGCTTGGGCAAGTCATCTAACGTGTCTTGTCTTCAACTTCTATAGCTATAAAGCGAGATTAGATGAGTGAATCCCTTCCAACTTTAATTTTCTTCAATTAGTAGCTCAGGTATCATCTTTCATGAGGAGCTGATCTTTTAGCAAAAAATCTTTTAACTATATGTTTTTCTGTTTTAATTGACTCTCTACATGCCATGCAGAAGAATTTGAAAAAAAATGACCTGGAAATGTTGGACCTCAAGGCTTAGGAGACTTGGTTCTATGTATTTTTTTTTAAAGATTTTCTTTTTAAGATTTTATTTATTTATTTGAGAGAGAGAGAGCATGAAAGGAGAGGTCAGTGGGAAGAGCAGACTCCCTGTTGAGCAGGGAACCTGATGTGGGACTCTATCCCGGGACTCCAGGATCATGACCTGAGCCGAAGGCAGTTGCTTAACCAACTGAGCCACCCAGGAACCCCGGTTCTATGTATTTTTTAAGGCTCCAAATAATTGCTTACAGTCATGTCGTTTCTGATCTCATCTTTTGAGGGTTTTATGAGTGGTCAGGTTTGGTACTGGCTGAGCTCCTTGTAGAAGGGTGACGAGTTTTGGAGGGTGACGAGTTTTGGAGGGTGATCAGATTCATAGGACTCTTTCATAGAGTTCGTTTATCATCAATGAAGACCAAAGTCAATAAAGTTCATTTCACCATCAGTAAAGACCAGATGTCCACCGACAGGAAAGTGTGTTAACAAAGCCAATCTGTATCTCCATCGTGGGGAAATCACCCTTCTTTTCGCCTAGGACTTCATTGTGAGAAATGCCCCTCTGCATAATTTATGCCTGCATAAATTTGGTGAATTTCATTTCAGCCATATCATTTTCTCCCTATGGATATCAAGGTCTATAAACAAAAGATCCATCCCTTTGAACTGATGGGTAGTTTTAGAAGACCTTTAATTAGTGAGTGGGCTATCATTGAGCCCCTTTAGGTGTATCCGTCTGCCAGCTCTAGCCTAAAGGTGGGAGTGGAGGAACTCAAGGGTACGAAGGAAGTTACCCATTTTGGTGACCCCGTACAGCATCGCTGGATTTTCTCTGTGATGTGGGCAGGTCAGTACCTCCACATGTGTCTGATTCCCTGATTGACAAAGGTGGAGGTTGGGGATGATGGGGTGGGAAGAAGACCAGGTGAGTCCCATGGGCCAGGGTCTTGGACAGAACAGTGCTGTGGTTAAAGCACTGGTGTTGGAATCAGCAAACCTGCATTTGCTTTCAGGCTCCTGTACTTAGCAAGAGATCCAAGCAAGTGAAATAATCCTTCCAGCGCCTCAGTTCTCATCTGGGGTCATGATCGTTCCCTTGAAGGACTTTGGGTAAAGGTTAACCGAGATACTGTCTATCTGGTACTTAACCAGTGCCTGGCTAAGTGGTCAACAGTAAGGACAAGAGAAGCTGAAAGTACATTAGTTATTGCGATCATCATTGCAATAGGAAAAATGGGAATGTTAATGATACCACTTACAGTGAGAATTCTTCAATTCAAGCTTCTTTGTAGAACCTTCTTCCACCTCCCCTCTTGCTGTTAGACAAATGTGATAAGTCAAAGCGACATGGTTTTGGTGCCAGTGGTCCCCCTATCCCTGGTCCCCACCTACTCCCAGCAGGTCTGCAAAGCCTTTATTTAGAGGCTTTATTGTCACTCTGTGACCAGAGGCAGCTATGACAGTCAGCGCTCTCTGAAATCCTGCAGCACTGTTTGCCTGGAACACTCACTCGACATTTAGCAGTTGCTTCCAGAAATTGCTTTCATCTACCAGTGGCTAATTTCTCTACCAAGGCTCTAAACTCTGTGAGGGCAAGGGCTTTGTTGCCTGCCTATTATATCTATTATAGAATCTAGCTCACTGTGTTTGAATGCTCTGGGGGAGGACAGAAAAGACCATCATCACCATCATCATCATCATCAAAATCGGAATCATCTTTTCGGATCCTACACACCTTACGTGTGTTATCTCCTTGAAGCTTCACCACAATCCAATGAGATAAGTGTTGTTATCACCTCCATCTGACAGGTGAAGAAATGGAGGCTGAGAGAGAGGAAGTAACTTATCCTGGGTCCCAGCCAGTAAGGGGTGGGGCTGGGGAAAGTGATTTATCTTTGCGAACACAGTGCTTGTGTTCTTGGGCTCTTTTCTCGGAGTGAAGTAAAGTGGTGATGTGAAGCTATTTGATGTTTACTTCTGCTCGAGTTCTTCAGCTTTCCATTCCTACCTGCCCTGGATAGTTGCCAACTGGATGACTACTGGGTCTTCATGGAGTAATGGTATCCAGGCAGGTACAACCGCCTTCCTTTTATTGGTGTGACCCAGCCATCTTCATTTTTTTCTGGTTGGCTCCAGTTATGTCTGGAAGGTTAGTGTGTAGAACAGGAAAGTTCAGGGAGAGCTAAAGCTTCCCTGGGAGAAATTGAGGCCAGCAATAATTATCAGAGATCCAGACCTTAGGCATTTTCTGGTAAACTGAGGACTTTCTCCATCATGATCGAGTGGTAATACTGAGTACCTGTCGATCCTTTTGACAGAATTATGTATAAAATAGCATGGTGTCACAAAGGCATTTAGGCAGGGACTGGCAAATGGCCAGCTGCCTTTTCATGCAAATAAAGTTTTATTGGAACACAGCCACACCCACTTGTTTACATATCACCTATGGCTGTTTGGAGGTTGCAACAGCAGAGCTGAATAGTTGTGACAGAGACTGTCTGGCCTGCAAAACCTAAAATGCTTTCTATCTGACCCCTTACAGAAAGCAGTTTGTTGGCCCCTGGTCTGTGAGTCGGAATTAGAAGCATCTGGACGGGAATGTGTGCATGGGGGTGTCTTTCTCCTGGTGCCTGGCCCCTCTCATAGACCAGGCAGAAGTAGGGGCCGTGCCTCGGGAGATGTTTCCCAACAGGCCCGGGGAAGCCTGCATCATCAGCTCAGGGACCTGGGGCAGCTCACGTGGCCCTGCCCCGTCCAACGTGAACCTTTGCCGAGCTTCAGCATTCTGTCCTGGTGTATTCTCTCACAAATGGGATGCCGGGGAGGCTTCCTGACGTCTGGCTTTTGTGGGCAGAGCTAGGGGTCATTTTTATACAGAAGTGGTAAACCTCGTAATGGCATCAGCATGGGCTTCGGTATCAGACAAACCAGCAGACCTAGCTTCCCGTGCTGGCTTCCCGTGAGAGGCTGAGTGACCTTAAGAAAGTTCATTAGCTGTCAAACAAGGTTCTGAGTGCCTTGCAGGGTTTTTCTGAGGATTCAACGATATATGTGAAATGCCTAACACAGAGTTAGGTATATCATGAATGATTTAAAAAATAATGGCTACTCTTGACGGAATATCTTTGAATCTTGTGTCAAGCGCTCTTCATGTTATCTCGTTTGGGTTGATGAGAAGTCAGATAACACGTTAGTGATACTCATGTCTGGGCAGCTGGCTCTGGTACAGAGTGGAGCCTCTGGGTCAAGCCCCCGAGGCAGTTTCCCATTGGAGTTTGCCAGAAGATTCTGGGTTAGAAGAGCGTCAGCCCCCACCCATGGAAAGGGTGAAGCAGGACTCAGAAGCCAGTCTAGGTGAGCGCTCTTCCCACCCTCTCTTAGAGGCAAGAAGGCCATCCTAGTCCCTTCTACCACCCCAAACATTCTTCTTTCACACTCAGACCCTGTGACGCCAGGTTTGTTTTCTGGCCTGGGGACTGTTGATGTTGGAAAGGTTCCACTGGGCAGCTGAAGCTTTCCAATAACATGACACATATGCCTGCAGACTTATCCTGTCTCCTTCTCTCCTCCCGGGGGTGTCGATCCTTGTTTTTAAGGCTTTGTCTTATGTTCCCCGTGGTCAGTATTGCCTTTTGAGGACTTAGCAGCCTCAGCGTCGATGGGTTTGCCCCTCTGGGCTCCTGTCTCTGATTCTGGTCTCTGTTGCACCAAGAGCTCTCTTGCATTCGGGAAGACGGCATACATGACCAGCCGACACCCTAGAACTTGACACTAGCCATCCTCTCACATACGAGTGTTGGCCAGAGACTGTGTTCTGCTTTTAGGACCAAAGGTGAACTCTTGCTGAGCTTTTGGTATCAGAAGCTGGCTACCAAAGCATTTCTTAATATAACTAGAGTATAAGAATCTTTTTAATCATCTGCATTTTATAGAAGAGAGCAAAGAGATTAAAGAAATGATGAAAACTAGGCTTTGTCTCATTCTTCATCCCATATTTCATGTCCCACTGCTTCTAATTTTACTATGTGCAGACACTTTCCTATAGCTATGATTTATAAAAGTCTCTCTCTCTCGTTCTGTATGACAGAATTCTGTGCTTTCTTGTCTGGGAAAATACTCTCAGGAAATACGGTCGTGTGAGCCTTACCTCTTCTCTTGGAGCAGCACAGTGACGCCCTCATGGCACACAGGCCTTTTCCCTCTGCTCCCGCATGGCTGGCTACCTCTTGGAGCCACTGGTGGGGTCCTTAGACTTCTCTTCTTCCTTCCCCATCTCTTTCCTTTCCTTTCCTTTCCTTTCCTTTCCTTTCCTTTCCTTTCCTTTCTTTCCTTTCCTTTCCTTTCCTTTCCTTTCCTTTCCTTTCCTTTCCTGCCACCTTTCCTCATTAACTTCTTTCATGATCTGATCTGGGATTTTGAGAAGGCCCTAGAACTTGACCCTGGGGGTGAAATCCAAAAGCACTTGCTTTTCCTCCCTTGCCTCTGCCCGGCAGAGCTTCCTTCCAGACATCCCTGAATGTGGGAGCGTGTGGGAACTCTGCTTCCCTGAGACAGAGCCGTCAGCAGGGTTACAAGGTGAAAATCATTTCTTGTAAGTTTTGCCACGAACACAGCCCCGTCTCCTCACACGTGGGAGCGTCTGCCTACCTCACCGTCCGCATGGCCGGTCAGATGTTCGCAGCACTCCTGCTCCTTCCTACCTGAGGGCGTCAGAGCCCTGCTCCTCTCGGCCCGCTGTGGGCCCCTGGGCTGGATTTGGACCTCTCCTTCCTCACCAGGGAAGCTCCTGCCGGGACAGCTGCGATGACTGGGATGCGGGGTCACTGAGGCAACGACACCTCCTGGCCGGATCCCCCATCCCCCAAACAGGCACTCTTGGCCTGCCCAGAAACCGCGGGGTGATGTAATGACCTGAGGCCTGGAAAAATAAACAGCTCTCAGGGAAACCAGCGGTAGCCATTGTAAGCAAATACCCCGCAGCCACCTGGAACCTCACACATGACGTGATTGGGAGGAAGAATGAGTAATCCGCTAACGTTAGCAGCCGAGGACGGGTCTGGGCTTGTGAGCATTTAAAATATCTGTATAAAAACAAACCCTTGATGTTTATTTCTATAACTGGCCTTCTGGACGCCTGCCCATCTATCTGCTGCAGGTGTCTTGGTCCGTCATGGCCAGAGAATAGAGCTGGGGACAGGGAAGTGTGGTCATGCCTTTGTCCCTCTCCGTAGCAGCAAAGGCCTTTCTCAAGTTTTCCCTCTGCAGACAGGACCCGTACACACATTTAGAGGCCCCAGAGAGCCCAGCCCCACATCCATTTTTCCTCGTTTTTTTTTTTTTTTTTAAGATTTTACTTATTTATTTGACAGAGAGAGATCACAGTACACAGAGAGGCAGGCAGAGAGAGAGAGAGAGGGAAGCAGGCTCCCCGCTGAGCAGAGAGCCCCATGCGGGACTCGATCCCAAGACCCTGAGATCATGACTTGATCCGAAGGCAGAGGCTTAACCCACTGAGCCACCCAGGCGCCCTTTCCTCGTTTTTTAAAATTAGTTTTCCCAGTTGTCTTGCTCCTTCGCCTCACTGCATCTGCTTTGGACACAGGGGTGCGGTGATGGGCCAAGGTGAGGTGAGAGTGTGATCGGCCTTTGGGCCTTGCTTGAACAGCAAAAGTTTTGTTTTGTTTTAGTAGGTGAGTTTGTGCAGGTTTTGGTGCTGATAGCAAAACCATGTGCCCTAGCATTTTCTTTTGGCCTCTGCTACTAAAAACCTGAAACTACAGATCCCTCTAAGGTATTGTAATTGGCTCCTTCCCATTTGCTAGACGTCAACTATGGTCTCCGCTCTGAGGATCCTCATTCTGTGTTTATTTGTAAAATGGCTTTGAGAGAAGGCGGAGTATATGTCTTATAAACACACTCCCACGTAAGTGTTTTTGGGAGATGAAGAGTGAAGTTAGACACTTTTTATGACAAATTAAAAACTCTCTCTTCCTCCCACCGGCCCCTGCCCCAGCATGTGCCCCCTCCTTCCTTCTTGCCTAAATGTGTATTTGCTAGCTCTTGTCCTTAAAGGACAGAGCTTGTCAGATCAAGGTCAATGAAGTTACTGAGCAAAATAGAAAGAAGACTGCTTGCCACTACTCAGTACTTGTCATTGCAAAACCACTGGGAAACATTTCACATGCTTGTTGGTGGAAGGGTCACATGAGCTCACTTAATAGCATGAGGCAGGAGAGATGGAGCCTTTTCTAAAATTTGAGGGGATGTGAGTCAGTGATGTTTTGGGGGAAAAGTTAAAAAAAAAAGTGCCTATATTCTATATTGGGACGATCCATCCTCCAAGAACTATCTGCTGTAGAATTTATATCTTGTTTTACTCCACTCCTCAGTTTCTTCTGTGTGGGAAGGCAGAGGTCGGTGCGTCCAACAATGGTGAACCATGCCTGGTCATTTTAGGTTCCACAGAGAGAAATAATTTAGACAGGCCGGTTGGTTTGTAATTTTCCCTTCCACGTCCTCACCCACGACGTTTTGACCCAGCAGCATGCCCTATTTACAGAGCCGACTGCAAACACCCCTGTGAGTAGGTGCCCTGAGCCAGCGTCGGGGATGTGGGGTGGGCATGGTGACTTTTGTTCTGGGGATGTGGCCTCTGAGCCACAGGATGCCTCTGAAGGGGTTGAGCGGAACAAGGGAGAACCCGGAACCAATGCAATAGCCTTGCTTAACCCCTTCCTAGTGCTTGGGTTCCTAGGGGACGTGGGAGGCGGAGTTTGGGTCGTGGAGGCGGAGTTTGGGCCGTGGAGGCGGAGTTTGGGTCCAGCCCCAGAGCGGTGGGGAAGCGCTCCCAAAGCTGCCTAATTGTATCGTACCACCACTTCATTTTCAGTGACCGAATAGAGCCCAGGCTAGTCACAGGCCCATCCACCTGGTGCGAAAGGGAAGAAATGCGAGGCATGTCTAAGCAAGGAGCTGGCTGTTGGGCTGGGGCATGCCAAAGGGAGGGGGCAGTGGTGCCGTCCACTCCAGTGCAGAGAGATGTTCTATCACTGATCTTGTTTGGTGTTGCCGGCACGGCGGTCATAAAGATCTTAGTTCCATTATTATCTGTTTAGTTGGCCTACCGCCAGTGTGCCCCCGTATCACCTGAACCTGCGTGGACTGTGGCCACTGCCCATCTGTGGTCCATCCCTGCAGTCCAACTGAGGAGACTAATTATTCACGGGGATGGGTCAGGAAGCCCAGGTTCTTTCCACATTTGCTGAGAACACTGCCACCTTAGACCGGCTAAGACTCTGGGACCAGGGGAAATGCTTGGCCTCTACTTCTTCATTTAATCCCCCAGGGACCCTAAAGTGTGTGTGCTGTCATTACCCCGCTTTCACTGGTAAGGAGCCTGGGACTTACAGAGCTGAAGGAGACTGCCCAAGGTCACAGAGCTAACACTTGGTGGAGGCGGATCCATCTGACCCCATGTTCTTGGCCACCACCCTGTGTGGCCTCCAGCTGTTGTTGACTTCCATGAAACAGCCACAGAGCCTTCCCTGTGCCAGGCCCCGGGGTGGAGTATGCAAACTGGGAGTGCTGGGCTCTTACTCTTGCTTTCAGCCTTGCCAAGGAAGCCCAGGTGTCCCCCATGCCACGCCCACTCCTGCTCCTCTGACTGCCCTGAGTTCCCTCTGGTGTTTGGGACCAGCCAGCTCCCTGAGCCTTGCTGCCATCCTCACCTGTTCTGGGCCGGGGGGAAGAGCATCTTTTGGCCAGTTCGTCCATCAGAAGGGGTCACCTCCTCCAGAGACCAACCTCCTCCAATGGCCCAAAGTCCATCTGTAGGTTAAGACTGGTTGATGGTACCATTTTCACTTAATTTGGCTGCCCAAATGAATGAAATGCCCTTTAGATTAAAGAGATGGGAGAACCCATCCCAGTGGAAGGGCGACCATTTTAAATGTGTGCATTTTCTGTCTCTGTTCTCCCTCCCTCCCCCCATCTCCCCACTACCTGCTGCACCCCTGAGCACATTTTCAGGGCTTGACTCTGTTCTCTTTGTCGGTGAGGCTGCTTCTCCTCTGACCTGGCAGGGCCTCTCCTCTGGGCCTTTCCTTTTCTAGGCCTATTGTCTGTCCTCAGATCTGAAGGTAGGCCTGAGCAATGGTTCTGTGCATTCCCCTCTTCTCTCAGGGGCTCTTGAAGCCCTAGAAGAGTATGCCTCGGGAGTCGGCACTGGCCTAGGGGCTGCTCAGTGCTGGATATTACAGAGGGCCCACGGTGATGGGGCAGAGCCAGCCCAGCACATGGTGCTTGGAACCGTCCTCCGGGGGCCACTTGGCCCATCCTGTGAAAAAGTGCAAAGTCCACAAGTGAGAAAAATAACCTCTTCACACACTTGGCTTGAAACCATAGGTGCTAAAACCCTGTGTGGCCAAGTAAACAAAAAGGGCCTGCTTGGCAAAGTTCCATTAATCATTCCTGAAGACGGTGGGTTCCAGCAGCTTGTCCTCCCCGGGAGACCGCACCTCCCGCCCTTCAAAACCCGGAAAGTCATTGCCTTCCGACCTGGTCCTACCTGTCCCTCCTCCTGCCTCCGCCGTGCCTCTGCGGCTGGATTCTCCACGCCGAGCCTGCGGCCCGCGGGTTAGGTGACTGCCACCCTCACTCGCTGACTCAGGGAACCCGGAGGCAGGGGCCGCGGGAGTTCTTCCGCCTCTGGAATTTCAAGTTGTGATTTAGGAAAGGTTGTTTTTAACACACGGTTTGTTATTTTGGGTTATTGGGCAGCATTGCATTCATTTTTGATAAGAGGCAAGGTGGGCATGTGGTATTGGAAGAGGTTTTGGGTGAATTGTGGGCCATACAACACTAGTGTTTTCCTTAATGTTCTTGGCCTGCTGGACAATTCCATTCACAACGAAACATAAATAAGCTCCTCTCGCTTTCCAGGCGGGTCACCTTTTACGGGTTTTTTCCCTCTAAGAAAATCCAGTGGTTGATAGTCTGAGGGCGGAGTGTAGCATTTTCCAGGATGAATCAAGGGGATAGATGTTCTTATCTTGGTCTCTGCAGCCTCAGCCGCCTGTTGGGCATTTACTCCGCGGTGCGGGGCCCCATGTACGAAATGCCAGGCTAGAACAGAATTCTGCCGGGGGAGATGGCACATAGCAGGGGTTCAAGCAATAGAGGGGTTCTTGGGCTAAACACTCTTTCTGTATCCTTTAAATAGAGACTCCACGGTTGTGCTATGAATAAGGAGCTGGGGGCTAGGGGTGGGGGTGGGGAGGATAAGGAAGGGAGCCATAGAGTCTTCACTCTCGGGAACCTCCAGTCCAGACAAGTCATGGTCCCCAGTCTCCTCGAGGGGAGCAGATCCTCAGTCCTAGACTCAGGAGAGGGAGGCTCACTAAGATTGCGGCCCTCAGGGAAAGCTTCAGGGACGGAGGAAGGCCTGACGTGAGGATAGGTTAAGACCTCAGGGCTAGTTCTTTCGCCTTACTATGTCTCCCAGAACTTCCGTGACCTCTCCAGAGGCCGACTCGGTGCCAACCCATGCCCAGTACCAGACCGTGTGATAACGTGTGTCCACCAAGGCCCCTGACCTCCTCTGCATCCTGTGAGCCCTAATCTCATGGGTCACTTAGGATCCGTGTCAGGTCCAGCGCTCTGGGGACACCCTCCTCTCTCGGCCCACTGTCCTCCATTCCATCATCTTCCCACTTCCTTTCCTCTCATGGAAGCAACTCTTGGTCAGGATGGCCTGGGCAGCTGCCCTTCGTTACCAACCGTGCCTCCACTGGGAGGAGAGCCTCTGGTTCTTTCTCCAAGAATATTGCCTCAGTCATCAAGACACCTTCCCAGTGCACATTTCTATGGCCCGTGACTCTTCTTGCTTCTTCTGAGTATGGTTTTCTGTAAGACTGGGGTTTTTTTTGCTCTCATTTTTCATATGGACCTTGTGACGGTTCATTTGGTGTGTGAACTTGGCTAGAGTACAGTGCCCAGTTTCTAGACCAATAGACTGTTTCTGCACTAGTCTAGACATTGCTGCAAAGGTTTGTTTTTTTTTTTTTTTAAGAAAAGATCAACATTTGTAATCAGTTGACTTTAAGTAAAGCAGATGACCCTCCATAACGTGGGAAGGCGTCATCCAGTCCATTGAAAGTCTTCAAAGCAAAATCTGAGATTTCCTGAAGAAGGAATTCTGCCTCCAGCCTGCAGCATAGAAATCCTGCCTGAGTTTCCAGCCTGCTGGCCTGACCTATTGATTTTGGACCCAGGATTGCAGGATCATTCCTACTTGAATTTCTAGCCTGCTGGCCTACCCGGCAAACTTCCCACTTGCCAGCCCCATGATCATGTGAGCCAATTCCTTAAAATAAATACCTCTCTCTCTCTCTCTCCCTCCCTCCCTCTCTCTCTCTCTCTCTATATATATATAGATTGATAGATAATATATTCATATATATATTATCTCTCTATATAAATCCATATATATGTGAACTTGGCTAGGCTATAGTGCCTACACACACACACACACACACACACACATATGCATATATGTATGTATATGGATCTATATAGAAAGATAATATATATATGAATATATATATATAGAGAGAGAGGGGTCTAGATACAGACAGATCTAGATATCTGGGTATAGATGTAGATGTAGGTCTTTTATTGGTTCTCTTACTCTGGAGAACCCTGATTGCTACTGCCCTGCCCCGACTAACTGCCTTCTTCCCCCCTGCTTCCATCTCTATGAGGCTCCCCTGCTCTTTCTCCAAAGAGTTCACGACGTGACTGGCTCTCGGATATCTGCAGGCCTGGGTTACGCAGTGTCTCAGCTTTTCTCTCTGCTCCTTCCTTTACCAGCTCCTCTTCTGGAAGGCAGCAGCCAGAAAGAAAGAGCAGCCCAAGGACCTGAAACTCGAATCCTCTAATGTTTATGTTTGTTGGCTATTTTTGTTTAAAAAAGAAAAAAAGTAAAGAAGAAAAAAAAGGAAAAAAATGATAAAGGAGAAAAAGTTCCCAGGACAAAAGGATAAACTCTGGGCTAAAATCAGGATTGGGGATTAACTGAGGATTTAGGTTGTCCACGCTCTCCTTTGCTCCTAATTACCACAAGTAATTGAGAGGCGCAGAGGCAGGGGCTAGCCACAGCAGACAGAGCTGTTCTCCATGCTTATCCTATCTTGGCGGGACACGCGAGAACCCATGCCCTGGGCCTGCAGAAGGGGTTTAGGTTTGTCTGGTTCAGCCTCGTCTTTCCCTCCCCTGTCCCCCTCCCTGCCCCTCCCACCCCGCTTCAGGCCTGCTTTGCCCTGGTGCTAGAGTAATTGATGGCAGAGAAGGCCGTGTTTTCTGGGGACCAGGGCTGGGCCGTGTCCTCATTTCTTCCACGGGACAGTGTTCTGTCGTATTTCTTCTCTCAGGCAGACAGATGTGTGTTGATGGAACTCAAAGACCCCACTGCCGGGTGAAGAGTGACGTGGCTCTCGTCTCTCTTCTGTACCATCCTGGCACTGGATCGTGGGGCGGGGGGTGGTGCGTATGTGAGAATGTGTCTTCCTGTCTCCGCTCGCCCCCTGGCCGGCCCCTACTGCTCCCCTCTCTGTCAAGCGTTTGCAGATGGGCCTGGCCCTTCTCCTCACCATCAGGCCAAACCTTCTGATGTTGTCGTCCTTCCTTGAAGTTTCTGAAGCAGGGACAGAATATTATAAAGCAGGGGCATCCCCTTCTGGGCAGCTCCCTCTCTGAACCAGAGGTCAGGAAGAGACCCTTGAAGGAGACCACTAGTCTTGCGTGATTGCAAGGTGACTTCTTGGTACCTGGGAAAATGGATAGTTGTGAATTTTAAGGTTCCTTTGGGAGGTGACCCATTAAGGGCAGAGGGTGACAGCAGCCCTACGGAGGGGGCTGGCTTCTGTCTCCTCAGATACAGAATGAGTTTTGCCCCTTGGTACATTCTGATTTATATTTGCATGACCTCTGGGGAAGCACTGGAGGAATAATGCATTGATTGAGCTATTATTAATCAATTGACTGAAGGGTGTGAGAGGCTACAAAAGTCCTTGTATAAGGAGTAAATTGATCAATGTGGAGTTGAGCAAGTCAAGGTGTTTCACATGCTACTGCTGTGTAACAGTCTACCCCAAAACTTAAATGGCAGATGGCAAAAATAATTTTTCCTTTAATTTATCATGTTTCTGTGGATTTGCTGAGTGTTTCCCTGACTGGCTCTGTCTGAACTCACTCCTGGACTCATCCAGCTGGAGGGTCCATGGGATTGGGTGGCCAAGATGGCCAAGGGCACGCCTCTGGCGGTTGGGGTGGCTGCAGACCGAGTGACTCCTGTTTTCTTCTGTGCCTTTCATCTTCCGGTGGGCTGGCCTGGCTTCCTTCTGTGCTGTTCTCAGGGCAGCTTCTAAGAAGGTGGAAGGTGAGGCTGCAAGGCCCTTAAAGGCCTAGGCCTGGAAGGGACACGCTGTACCCCCCACCTCCCCTTTCTCTTGGTCCAGTCAGCATCTGGGTGAAGGGGTCTGAGGTGCGATTCACCGGAGCCCCTTTCTAACTATTTGCCACACCAAGGAAAAGAAGAATTGGGAATTGAATGAAGATCAGACTAGCATCTGGCAGTGAGAGATGGTGTTGAAGAGGGGTAGTAGGGAGCAAAGCCTGGGAGCAGACTCCCGGGGGAGGGGGGCGCTCTGCTACTCCCTAGTTGTATGACCTTGAGGAAACCCTGCAGCCAGCTTGCGTTCCTGGGTCCTTCTCTGCTCCCTGAGGATAATAATAGCACCTATCTTGAGGCTTGTGGTGAGCTTAAAGTGAGTTAATACAAACCAAGTGCCTAGTTCCAAGCTTGGCCCACGGTAAACCCTGAAACAGGTGTGAGCTCTTTGTCTTCGTTTTGTGTTCTCTGATGGCAGGTGAGTGACAAATGTGGCTTTAGGTTTTCAGTTCCACAGCAAAGAGGCAAAAATACTCGGGTACAAGATGTGTGGTGTGTTCAGGCTGAGAAAAATCATTGGTTCAGAAGAAGCTGTGCCGTGTTAATGGGCAAATGCGTGCGTTTACACACTTGATTTGGAATGTGGCAGATTTGGGGAGTCTGCAGAGTGACTGACTCAAGAGAACGTCACGCTAAAGACAAATTCATTTTTCTCCCAGAGCAAATGATTAGAGGCAGCAACCTGTGTCTAAAATTTAGCAAGACAGGCTCAACTGTCAGAAGCCCTTGACTGGGGTCCCAGCTCTCTCCTCTCTCCTCTCTGGCTGAGTGCACTTGGGAAAATTCATGAATCCCCCCAAAGCTCAGCTCAGTCTACAAAATGAACATAGTCCTAGTGCCCCGCTCAGATGGACGAAGAGAGTAAGCAAGCAAAGCCCTTTGTCTATCACCGGGCACGGACTACTCAATGAATATTTGCTTTGACTGTTATTCATATAAAGATGGTCTTGGGGCACCTGGGTGGCTCAGTGGGTTAAAGCCTCTGCCTTCAGCTCAGGTCATGATCCCAGGGTCCTGGAATCGAGCCCCGCATCGGGCTCTCTGTGTGGTGGGGAGCCTGCTTCCCTTCCCCCTCTCTCTCTGCCTGCCTCTCTGCCTACTTGTGATCTCTGTCTGTCAAATAAATAAATAAAATCTTAAAAAAAAAAAAAGATGGTCTTAAAGGAGATCTCTTTTGGAAGATAAATTTTCTGGGTACTCTTCAGAAATGGTTAAGTGATTATTATTATAAACTTCTCCTGTCTCTTTCTTAGAGGGGCATCTGGAATTTCCAGGGCCCGTCCTAAAGCAGCAAGCGAATGTGCCAACAGGCCATCACCCCTAGACATAGCCTTCTCTCTAATTCCACGCCAGGCCCATGTTTCCAAATTAGCAAGATGTGTCCCTTGTGTGGTTTTTATTCTCCATCGAACTCCATGCAGCTTCTGTGGAGGCTGGCAGCACACAGTTCAGGGCAGCCTTCAAGGACTTCAGAAGTCTGTCGACAGCCCCCAAACCATGGGATGCCACCTCCTCTTAGATGGCTTCTCTCCTCATTTCTGCAGTTTCGGGATCCCCAATGGTGTGAAGTCAGGTGATCGTTCTCCCTGCCTCTCGGGAAGCTTCCCCCCCCACCCCTACTCTCTCTGCCTCTTGCTTTTGGGCTGATTTATGGCTTTAGAATGTTGGCCCAGAGGATCTTAATTTAAAGCCTCGGTCGGGGTTGTTGCATGAACATGGTGCCAGTAAAAAGCTGTTTTCCTTTGGTTTTGCTCCTCCGTTGCCTTTCTCAGGGCATGAAATATGAGGTCGGGAAGTAAGGTAACCAAACTGGGATTGTGGGAGCTCTTGAAAAACTCTTGCATCATCCAAGGCAGGGGCCCAAGGCAGGATTCTGGGCCATTAAGCCAACTTCATGTCTCCGGTAAACCCATCAATTTCTGTCTCTTACTCATCAATTTCTGTCTCTTATTTGAGCTGCCTCTAGAGTCTCTTCTGCTGGTAGTTCTAATTAGGTTCAGAATCCCTCCTCTGGAGTCTGTCTGCTCTTACAGACTCCTGTCCCTCTAGCCATGGGAGTTCTGTTTAGTTGTGCTGTATTTACTTTATAAGAACAGTAGTATTTTTTTTTTCATTTTCCCATTTCAAAGTTATATTTTAATTGTGAATGTGTTCTGCTCACCTGCTTCCTCACCCTGAGATGTCTTTATGGCACTAAGCAGACATTCCCTCCCCCACCCCTGCAACAACGAGAATCAAGGGGCTGTCGCTTTTCCACGTTTTTTTCTGGGAGCGGAATCTTTTGCCCATTGTGTGACTTTTCCCAGAGACCGCGTGGGACTGCTTTGCGGCACCGCGTGCACCTGCTTTGTTGAAACACCTGCGCCGCTCGTCCGTGGGTCACTGATGGAGCTGCGGTTCAAAGGTTTGGCTCCTGTCGAGTTCAGCGGCTGTGACTTGGACTGTTTGGGCTCTTCAGTGAGCCTCCAGGCTGCTGATACCGGCTTCCTGGCTCGAAGAACTGTATTTTTATTAACACACTGTTAACATTTCATGGGATGCCCAAGACTATTCCTGTCATCTTCAAGAGGAAAGCTGTGGCATCACGTTCGTGAAAGAAATAAAGATATAATAAAGAAATAGACAAAAGAGAGTAATAGTTCAGGTTTATGATGTGACCCCTTTTATTATTTAAAAAAAACCAAGTGGATGTGGGCATATGTATTTTTTCATGTCATAGGTGCAAGACAGAAGGTCTAGGGCAGGCAGTGTTTAATTTCCGTGGGATTCTGGGGTTTTCACAATTTTTTTTTATACCAAGAAAAGAAACCCAATGCTATTTATTTTTTAATAACAACAAGACAAATGAAAACACAAGAACCACCCAACAGGAAAAGGACATCAGGCAGGTCATAGACTGGTGGGTGGGGTTTTCATGCCAGGGACCTGGCTCGGGGCGCCACACACAGCCTTGGGCCCGGCTCGGGGAATCCAGGTTTGGCTGTACAGACGTGTTCACCGGCTGCCCGCAGCCGCTGAGCACAGACACTTCCTGTGGGCGTCTTTCTCTTCCACTGGATAGAGCAGCACCTTGTCATGGCCTCGGGCCTGTCGAGCCTACTTTGCCCAGCCCTGTTGGAACCTGGGAAGGAGTGGGCTTGGGCTGTGTTTCTAATCCTGTTGGGCGCTGAGCATCGCTCCCCTGAGGCTGGCGGCCGTGGCTCAGTCCTGCTGGGTCTGGGCTTGGGAGAGTGTCCGCACACACAGGCATTCCTGCGTCTGCTCCTCATCTCTCCTGGGTTAGGCTTCTGCACCTCTGCCTCTCGCAGAGCTAGGAGAGGAGCCTCAGCGGGAACCACTCTGAAAACAGTCAGGAATTCCACCCCCAGGGCAAACTGCTGTTCAGATAAGGAGCGGCCTTGCAGCCCCCAGCTGGCTTGTGGCCTTGCTAGAAGGAACTTCTCCAACCTCGTGTGAATGCTAACGAACCCTGGCAGTGGAGAGGCTTTGGGGAGGTTCTAGGCCTCCAAACCCCCACTCCCATCCCCACCCTCACCATGGGGGCTGGTGCAAGGCCGGTGCGGGAGCCACAGCTCTCTGCTGGGTAATTCCCCAGCCATTTGTTGCTTGGGGCCAGGCCGGATCCTTGCTGGGAAAGCAGCAATGATAAGCTACAAGAGTGGGAGTCACCACAGGCTGCCTCTTCTCTTGCAGAGAGAGTCCATTCATGTGACCAGGAGAGGCAGAGCGCCCTGGAAGAGGCCAGGCAGAATCCCCGGGAGGGCATTGTCATCCCCGAGTGCGCCCCCGGGGGGCTCTACAAGCCTGTGCAATGCCACCAGTCCACTGGCTACTGCTGGTGTGTGTTGGTGGACACGGGGCGCCCGCTGCCCGGGACCTCCACGCGGTAAGCCCTCCCCACCCCACACACCCGGAGCCTGTCCAGTCCCTGAGATGGACCCCGGGGGGAGGAGCAGCAGCTTGCTGTTAGGCTAGCTTCACATTACCCTGACCCGGTGGGAATCAAGGCACTAGGAGAATGTTTCTGCACTGTGTCCTGGGTTCTGGTCACAGTTCTATTCCTTCCTAGCTGGGTGACCTTGGAAAAGCAGGTTGGAACCTCAGTGCACTGGTGAGGAGGTTAAGGCCCTGCCTGAGTCCCTAGGTTCTGTAGATCCCAAAAGTCCTGCATGCAGACACAAGGTGACATCGCTCTGCTTGAGTGACAACTGGGGACATGCCCCAACATGTCTCTGTGGGAACATCGCTACCGGGATTGGGCAGCTGCTGGACAGCACAGGAGATAATCCGCAGCCTGCCCTGGGAGTTTTAGGCTTAGTGGCAACAGGATGGTTGCGGCTAGCTGTGGCTCCAGCGGGCTCAGTTCCTGGCCCCTCCTCACCCCTCCCCCCACTCCCGTGTCTCTCTTCCCAGCTACGTGATGCCCAGTTGTGAGAGCGATGCCAGGGCCAAGAGTGCGGAGGTGGACGATCCCTTCAAGGACAGGGAGCTGCCAGGTGGGAGACAAGGCTGCCCCTTGCTGATGCCCTCCCCTCTTCCTATTCCTGCACCTCCCATCATGCCCAAGCATCTCCTTCCTCTGCTCTGGCTCTGTCTCCCCTTTTGTAGGATGGCGTGGGGGGAGGGGTGTGGGGCGAAGCCTCCCAGGAGCCCTGGGACCTGCATCCAGGCTGGGATTTGTCCCTAAGGATGCCGGTGCCCTTGAGCAATTTGTTCCTCCTCCTTGCTCTTAGC
This sequence comes from Enhydra lutris kenyoni, assembly GCF_002288905.1. Classification (NCBI taxonomy): domain Eukaryota; kingdom Metazoa; phylum Chordata; class Mammalia; order Carnivora; family Mustelidae; genus Enhydra; species Enhydra lutris. The sequence continues at coordinate 2,884,008 of NW_019154104.1, forward strand.
TTTTATCTTCATAACGTAGCCATTGGGTTAAAATCGTGTCCTTGCCATCCTGCAATTCTTTGTCCATCCGGGGGTGATTGGGACAGTGTTCCAGGGGCTGAGAGGAGAACTTTCAGGGAGGGGCTGTCCTGAGGGGCATGGGCAGTGTCCGTGGCCAGCCCAGTACTGTGCTTTCACAATCATCCCAGTGGCACAGGACTGTCACTGGGATGTGACACAAGACGTGTGGGCAGGGGGCCCAGAGCCTCCAGCTGGCTGCTGTGAGGGGTTTTTCATATTTAACAGTGTGCTCTGCCAGCGGGTGACAGGAAGATCACTAAATATTGGTGGCTTGGAACAGGGTAGTCTTTAGCAAGCACAGACTCGGACCTACGCTGAGGGGAGCTGGGCCCCCTCCCCACTCCCTGTCAGGACTCCACGTTGAGAACTGAAAGCAGAGGCTCCTGAAAGTCCTGTTGTGAAAACCAGCCTGTCCCGAGAGATTGGAGTCATAGAGGCAGAGTGCCCGCTTCAGGTCCCCGCCTCAACAGTGTGAACTGAGATTCCGCCATGTGCCGGGCATGAGGGTGAGCTCAAGGGCTCTGAACAGCACAGGGCTCCCACAGCCGAGGAAACAGATACAAATAAATGAATACAAGCTGGTATAAAGAGCCGTGGCAGGTGCTCTGAAGGGGAAGAGCAGCGAGCCGTGAGATGTGAAGGGAGACTGTGGTTCTGGGCCCGGGGCTTCTCTGAGAAGGTGGCGGTTCACCAGAGACCGGGTGGGTTGCCGGAGGGAAAACAGAGCTGTCACTGCAGAGAGGAGGGTTGTGGGAATGATCGTAGGGCCCAGTGGGGGCCAGCAGTCATGAATATACAGGGACACCCACCTATCTGGTTGTTCACACCAGCAGAGCTAATGCATGGGGGAGAGACTGGGGTTTTGCCGAAACCAAGCAATGGAACAAACAAGAAACAAAGGAAGGGAGGTTTTATCATCATCTAAGCTGGATGAGACAGAAGTGAAGAAAGGAGATGGTTCTTGGACAGATAAACTGATAGGGCTACTTGAGTCACCTCCGACCACTGGGGGACGTCTCCGTCCCTTGTGCCCCCTCAGCACCTGCTCGTCCTCGGGAGAGCAGTGTTTCTGACGCTCTAGCGTGACCACCTGGTCAGACTCTCCCCGAGCTAGCTGGCGTTCCCAGCAGACTCTGAACTTGGGCGGATAGGGACCCTGTGTACCCAATCCCTAACATTTGACATAGCGCCTCAGCTGATACTCAGCAAAAATTTGTGGAATGGAAGAAAAGTGAAAGCATGATTTTCCATTTGTTCTGCCGGTCCCTTGTGGGCGGCGGGTAGAGGAACTGTGGGGGTTTATGAAACTCATCTGAGCCTTAAATAGTTCCCAGAGTGGATTTGGCTGGGCAAGAAGACCTGGAGAGGTTTGGGAAATGGTGGCAGTTGAAGAAACTGTTTGCTTGATTACTCACCTGGCAGCTGCCTTCACATCTCACTCAATCTTTCAGGCTGTCCAGAAGGGAAGAAGATGGAATTTATCACCAGCCTCCTGGATGCTCTCACCACTGACATGGTGCAGGCCATTAACTCAGCAGCGCCTACTGGAGGTGGGAGGTGAGAATGTGAGCAGGACTCAGGCCCCGTGGGGCAGGGGTGTCCCTGACTTTTCAGAAGCGGGGAGGGGCTAGGCAGGGCAGGGGCCTGTCCCACCTTCTGCCAAAGATCTTGAGATCCTCTCTCCTCCCGGTTCTTTGGGACTTGCTTGCTTCTGCCTTTTAGTTACCTGATGACAGGCAAGCTCAGGGTGTCTGGAGACTTCCAGCACCTTAGTCTCAGGAGTGGATGCATTGGGGTGAGAGTCCTCAGTCACAGGAAGGAGGAGTGGTATGTAACGGGAGCAGAAAGGAAGGACAGAGCACTTAGTGAGTTTCTTCTCTTCCGAGAAGGCAGGAATCATGAGCTTTTTTGACTTCCTGAAAATCCCAAGGGTTCCAGCTGGGAGGTTGGACATTGCATACCCAAATCCATCCTAGTTCAGAAGATGATATGTAGGCGGAGGCAGTCCTAAATGAGGCTGAAATGCACACATGCACCGTGACCAGCATCCCAGCACTCACTCATTAGCCCATTAGGCCAGTGGTTGGAGTACACATCCATCCATCCATCCATCCATCCATCCATCCATCCATCCTTCCATCCAACCACCCATCCATCCACCCACCCACCCACCCTCCCACCCATCCATCCATCCATATCCACCCATCCATCCACCCATCCATCCACTCATGCGTCCACCCACCCACCCACCCACCCATCCATCCATATCCACCCACCCATCCATCCATCCATCCATGCATCCATCATC
>NW_019154104.1:2886475-2987405 GCF_002288905.1 Enhydra lutris kenyoni
ATCCATCCACCCATCCACCCATTCATCCATCCACCCATCTACCCACCTATCTATCCATCTATCCATCCATCCACCTACCCATCTATCCATCTATCCATCCATCCACCTATCCATCCATCCATCCACCCATCTATCCATCCATCCATCCACCCACCCACCCGTCCATCCATCCACCAACCCATCCATCCATCCATCCATCCACCCATCTATCCATTCAGCACCTGGTGAACGTACACAGCATGCCAAGCACTGGTCTAAGGCCTGGGAATGCAGGATGTGAGGCATGTTCCTGTCTTTAAAGTTTGTAGCTTGGTGGGCACCCTAGACTGTAGATAGATATTTGCAAATTGCATCCTAAGTATGAGAAATGAGGTGGAAGAACAGAGAAGGATTTGCCAACTCAGTCTGGAAGAATCAGAAAGGCTTCCTGGAGGAGGTGATAGCTGGGCTGAATTTTGATGGACAAGTAGGACTGAGCCAGCAAAAGGAGGAGAGTCATCCCAGGAAAAAGGAAAGAATAATGGGGCTCCAAGAAAGAGAGTATCCATAGTCCAGGAGGCCTGGGCCAGGGAGAACAGGGTGAGGAGGAGAGGAGAGTGGCAACAGATGAGACAGAAGGGACAGTCAGGAGCTAGGAAGCCAGAGAGGAGGCACAACAGGGGATGAATGTGGAGGGGGTTCAACAGTGGAAGAAGTAGCCAGGCTCGGCAGGGATGGGCAGCCTGCCTCTGGGCTCTGAGGCTCACCGAGGGGGGGCGGGGCGAGTCCCTCCACGTCTGCCCAGAGGCAGAGCTGTCGTCAGCAAGGCAAGGAGTGCCCGCATGGTGACAGGCCCAGGCCCAAAAAGGCCCTGGCATGGCTGCCTGGCCAGCAAGCCACAGAACCACAGGGCATGTGTCCGGCGCAGGGAAACAGGGCTGTCAGTGATGCTGCCACCTGAGGCAGGTGTGGGCGGCTGTCCAGGAAGCCCAAGGTTAGGTCATGTCCAAATGAATGCAGAGCTTGCCACCTCCTGGGTGCCTCTCTGAAGCTGCCAGTCCAGCGCACTCACTCTCAGCAGCCCCACGGGCCTGTGAGCTCTCGGGTTGGTTTCTGGTTTAACACACCCTGTGGATGGGATCAGCCTCCCCAGGAGGCCCAGCCCTATGTCTGAGACGATGGAGAGGGGCTGACAGGCTGGCGGATGGGGGCTGCTTGGGGGCAACTGCAGGTGCTCGACCATTGAGCAGCTATGGTGGAGAGAACTGTAGCCAGACTTCGAGAAGAGTCGGTGGGAGGAGATGGTGAAAACTTATTTAGTAGTCCATGCCGTGGTGATTTATGCTTGGAATACCTGTTGTTTCAGGCAAGAATTGGGATGAGATACTTGTGTTTATTAGAAGAGAGTGGAAAAAGTACCCAGGAGGGGGCATGGGCTTCAGAAGTCCAGGTCTAGGTGCTTCGCCCCCACAGCCCCCTGGAGCTGGCGGCCCTGACCAGCCACTTGGGGAGCCTGCCTGTGTTTCCACAGCGCTCCTGAGGAGGCAAGATTTCAAGTGCATCCCACTTGCTTCTTGGGAGCCCGCCCCTTGAGCATGGTCTGGCCTGGGCCCCAGGCAGACTGAGGGCACTAGGGAAGTACCAGAACTGAACGGTTCCTGGGCCAGCAGGTAAGGGACCCACAAGGGGCTGAGGGCACAGGCTGGGGCCCCTGGCCAGGGGACATCAGGACTTGATGCCTTGCCCTCAAATTGCAGGCCAAAGGGATCTTTGCAGAAAATAAAAACTAAGAAGTGTATGATGTTTTTAATCACAGTTTTTAATATCCATGTGTCTTTAGGGAATAGATTTTCTTTTTTCTTTTGAAAAACTCTCTCTTTAAGGTGTAATACAGATACAGACTTGGGAAAAGATTAAAAAAACATTCTTTCCTAAACATGTTTTCCATTTTAAGCTCCTATTACGCCAGACCGTGTTTGGTTTTGATGGGTTTTGAAAGGTTTGAACCACATGGGGAATTGTGTTACTTAGAGGCTGTATTCATAATCAAAATATGGGCAAGGGGAACCAAGAAATAGTCTAGAAATCTAGGCGGGGGCAGGGGGATGCAGGATGAAGGAGAGAGAAGCACTTGTACAGGAGGCCACTTCCTGGGTTTCAAGTCCTCCAAGGTATCTTACTATATTTTGGGCGAGTTCTAGCTCTGACCTGAACTGGCCCTGCAGGAGGGTCTCATTGGCCATGTCCTCCCTCCCTTCATTGTGCTCCAGCCGTTGTCCTTCTCAGTACCTCCAATAGACCTTGAACCTGAACCCTCAGGGTTCCTGCCTGCCCCCCGGACCGCCATGCCAGCTACTGCTTCAGCCTGGAATATCAGGCCCCATCTTTCTGTGACCAGCCCCGACTATCCATTTAAATGTCACCTTCTTAGCAACCAGCCAGTCTAAAGGGGCTGTCGGTCACCTTCTATCTCCACACCTCTGTTTAATTTCTCAGCCGAGCACGTACACTAGCTGACATTTTGCTGGTTTATTTATTGTCTGTCTCACCCCTACTGAATGAAAATCTAAGTTCTGTGGAGAAGGAACATGGGCTGCATTCTTCCCTGCTGTGTTCCTAGCACTTGGAATAGTCCTTGGCACATAGTAGATGCCCAATAAAATATCTGTTGAACGAATAAGCAGCTGAAGGTACCCTTTTTATCCTACACATCAGAGGGTTCACCACCTGCTGCAAGACTCATCACGAGGCCAACCGTAGCCATCATTCACCATGGCCCTCCTTTGTCACCAGAGCCCTATGGCACCCTGCGCAGGCCCCAGAGACTTGGGGCACTGTGTGGATGGACCCTAGATAGGCACCCTTGTATGAAGAAAGCACCAAGGCACAGAGCAGCTGAAGGTTGGGCGGCACATCTGGAAGAGGACTATGGAAGAGAAGCTGGGAATCCAGGCTGCCTGGGTTCTGGCCTTGGCCCTGAGTTTGGGCAACATTGGGTCTGTAGGCATAGGAGACTGAAGTCAAGGAAGACACATCTGATCCCTCCTCCCTCCTCTCAGGGTCTGGTAATTAAGGCTGGACATTTGCTGGGGCCAGTGGAAAGAGGGGACAGAGAAGTCCTATCTTCTCCCCAACCTACCACCTGTTGGGTCTAGAGATTCGGGCTTTGTATGAACCATGACATCTCTGTCCTTTCCTGGTGTAAGCTCTGTGTGGGATTCTATGGGCAAACAGGGACAGAGGCAAAGTCCGTGGCCTGGAGGAGCTTCGGTCTGGTTGAGAGAAGAGGTATGCAATCCCGTCATTGCGCTATGAACTCAGCTATGAACTCAGCGTGGCAACAGAGGATGGGAAAGTGCCTCAGGGACTTGGGGGTGGGAGGACCTTTGAGGGGAGGCTTCAGAGAGATGACATTTGAGCCACATCCTCAGTGTGAAGGGGGAAAGGCCCAACCTAGAGGGACTGGGGCAGAGGGACCTTAAGAGCCGTGAGGTGGGGCCTGTGCAGGGAGCCGTGAGAAGTACGGCTTACATCTGGGAGGCAGGCAAAAGGTGAGGCTGTAGATTTGGGCAGAGGCCAGATCATGCCGGGCCTTGGGATTCATGCCAAGGGCAGCACGACGCCCATGATTTAGGCGAGCATGTTGGAAGAATCATCCTGAAGGCTCTGGGGACGCTGGATGGGAAGGGAGCAAGATGGAGTGGGGAAGGTTACAGCCGTCATCGGGAGGGACAGGTGAGGAGAGGCCACACTACAGCTCTGGGGGAGGGGATGGTTCGCTGAGCTTTAGCAGCGAAATTAATCCGATTTCAAGATGATTTGTTAGTTATAGGACACGGCAGGGAGGGGAGATAGCTGCTTCCTTTTCTGGCCTTCCGGACCGATTTTGGGTGGGGGAGTGGTACTGCCCAAATCTGAGAATAGGCAGAGTGGAATGGGGTGTCCACGGAACCATTTGCGGTCAGTGCTGGGAGGGGTGGCCGACAAGTGTCATTGGAGGCTGGCAGTTCTCGGTGAAGGTTTGGGGATGATTGAATTATCCTCATGGTCCTTCCCACTGGCGCTCCAGAGGGAGAGCTGCCCCTTAGATCGGCCCTCCCATGGTGCCCATTAACATTTATCAGACCCCAAGGAAGAGTTCTGAGATCCCAGCTGGCAGAATCTTCTCCAGCAGGGAAACCCTCCCCTTTCTCCATCACGCCCTAGAGAAAGTCAACTTTGAGGGGAGGTGGGATGGGCTGTGTGAGCCTTCTGGTGGTCCCCCAAGGAGAGACCCTGCGCACAGTGGCTCCTTCCTTCCTGCCCAGTGCAGCTATTTGTCAGTGGCCTTGCAAGGAAGAGGCTGGAATGTGGCTGACTTGGCATTTCCCAGCCCCACCCGCCCACACAGCTGGCAGGGTCCAGACCCCTCTCCAGATGGGGCTCAGTTGGTCTGCTTGGCTTGGCTAGTGCTTCCAAGCCGTCCCGCCTCACCTTCTTTAAAACTGCTTGGGACAGCAGAGCAAGGCCCGAGATGTTGGCCAAAGCAAGTTTTCTCGGGCGAATGGGGCTGGCTCTCCAGCTGTGCGTTGCTGCCAGGGCAGGCCTGGCAGGGTGAGGCTGCATTGCAGGACAAGGGCAGCACCTGTCCCCTCTCCATTCGGGAGATAACTCAATGGGGCCAGACCAGGGAGGCGCCTGGCTCGAGTGGGTTCCCCCATCCATGGAGGTGGGAGTCAACAGGACAGCCACCCAAACAGCTCAGAGACAGAGCTGCCACCAGTCTTAGGATTTGTTTTTCCAAAATCTGGAATTTGGTATCCTGTGGGTGTGACTTTCCATACCATATCCAAGGAAGCTTGGATATCTCGACACACGCAATGAACCCTTTCAGCAGAGTAGAGCCTCCTCTGCAGGGAGGCCGGTGGCACAGACCACCAACGTGGAGTGATGTAAGGAACCATCTCGCCCTCTGATGCAGGGTCCCCAGCCCTCACCTGATGAGCAGATTTGAAATCCAGCAACTCTGATCTCTAGGGGCGGCTGTGTGCACATATGGGAGAGAACGGTTGGAGGTTCGGTGCCAGTGTAAGTCAGCCTGGAGCTAGGAGTGCAAGCTGCCGGTGTTGTCAGAGGATATTTCTGGAAGGCTGCAAGAGCTGGAGGGATCAGTGGGGTATGGCTTTGAGGTCAACGATAAGTTTGGGGGAATCTTAACTGTGATGGAAGGGACTCTAATAAGACTGAGACATTTCTGGAAACTCTAGGGGAGGCCCTTTTGCCCCACCCAGCCACCACTCCCCTGGGAAAATCTCAGCTTCTCCTTAGCTAACTGAGGCCTCTCTTTGGCTCTTTTGCACATGCACGCCCACTGCCGGTTTGACCAAACCCGGACTCCTGACCCATCTCAGTCTTGACTTGATTTTGTATGACGCATAGTATGGACTTAAAGCTGTTGTAAACCCAGAAACCTGGTTTTCAGAGTTGTAGACTAAATACCATCAGTAGTTTTCCATTATGTTTTGTTGGAAATATTTGTTGGAAACAGCTTCCAAACCCGTCCAGCCACTGTCCTTTGTCTCGCCCCATCTTCTTGCAGAAGACTTATGGTTAAACATTCTTCCGGGGCCATGGCTGCAGTCTCCTTCCCTCTAGATCAAGGGTTCTTCAGCTGAGTCCATGAGCTTGGATGAGGTTTAGGGAGTCCAGTCAGCAGAGTGCTACGTGCAGATGCATTTTTCCAGAGAAGACCATAGCTTTGTTTAGGTTCTCGAAAGGGTCCGTGATCCCTCAAAGCTAAGAAATTCTTGCTTTAAATACACTTGGAGTTTGGCCAGGGTAAAGCACTGGGTTCCAAAGTAGGACCCTAGAGCTGTTAGTGTCACACGTAGAGCTGGGCTCTGTGATCAGCAGTGGGGATAGGATGTGGGTTTCTGGAAGTCAGAGGAGTTCAGAAGCAGGGAGCCCTAGGCAAGCTGGAATGAGGAAGAGGGGTGCCCCTCGGGGCCCACAGGACAGGCTGAGGGTGTGACAGGGTCAAGGGACCCAGAGGCACTGCTTGAAGGGGCCTCAAAGGACTTCCTCCTGGCAAGCGAGCATCCTCAGAGCCTCCAGGGCCAGGTCAGGCCAGGGGTCATGGCTGCAAGATGCTGGGGGAGTGAGGAGGGCAGGACCAAGCCGACAAGGGTGACAGGGCAGGGAGAGAGAGTCAGAAGAAAAGGAAAGAAGAGGGAGCAGGAGCCAAAGGATTATCACTCCATGTGGGGGGAAACTCCCAGAGGTTGTAAAGTGGGGCGAAGAGCTGCTTCTTGTGGTGGACTGGCCCAAAGGAAGGTGGGGGAGCTCACTCGGTGCAGTCCCTGAGAAGCAGACAGGCGGGAGCCCCAGCAACATGTGTTGGAGGCAGCGGGCCTCTCCTGGCAGGGCGGCTGGGCGGGATGACCTCATCCCTTCCCAGCTCAGCGACTGAGGCTTTATTATTCCAGCCTCTAGGTAGACATGACGCTATGCGCTATGCGGAGCCTAAAGGTTAAAGAAAGAGCTGCGTTTGCCGCCACAGGGCTCCCATGGCCCCTGGCTGGAGGGGCCCACAGAGAGCGCTCCGTGGGAATGCAGGAGTGCCTCCCTTGGGGCTCGTCCTGGCTCTCCTCCGCAGCCCGGGTGCCTCCCTCACATTTCGGGGAACACAGGCATGCAGGGTGCTCAAGAGGGAGCTAGCCACCCTCCCTCCTGTGCCTTGAACATCTTGAGAGAGAATTTTCCGCTGCTCACCTGGTCTGCCCTGCAGGCTTGAGAGTGAATATGGTGGGTAAAGTAAAGGAAGTTTGAAAACACCAAAATACCACATGCCAACAGAAACAAAAATCTGAGTTCCACAGCGAGTAACTCCACGTCTGTTTTGAAGACCTTCTGAGCCATGACAGACCAGGTAGATCCCCAAAGAGCCAGGGGAGGACGGTGCCTCGCACCTTCCCAGGTACTCCCTGCATTAAACCCATGGGGGTGACATTCCGCTGGCAGTTGCGATAATTGCGCTGTCTGGGAATCAGCCCAGGATGCCCAGGGGTGCTGGCCCGGGACTGCAATCCAGTTAATTAGCAACGGGCATTTAGCAGGAATGCCTGGCTTTTTGTGGTAATGAAACTTCTTTTCCCCTAAATGTTGAGGTCACCTGGGGGTGGGAAAGGGAAAGAGTTTGCTGGCTCGTTTGTAAGGGTGGGGTCAGAGATGGTCTCCTCCCTTCTGGAAAACTCAGGAAACCCCAGGGAAGAACCCCAAGGTATTGGCAAGTGCCTTGGATATTTTTCTTGCCAGATATGGTTTCAGAATGTGCTGGCAGCCCAGAGCCCCTGGTCTGGGATCCCTGTGTGACAGTGACCCCCGCCGCCTCCATTTCTGATCCACGGCAGAGCTGTAGTTCCGCTCAGGGCTCTGCAGACAACTTGAAGGTATTGGCCTCCCAACCTGAGCCTTCCTCCCCGCTACAAAGGGAAAGGTGCCCAGGATTTTGAACACAAGGGCCTGAGCCATATTTACTCAGTGCCAAGCCCTGGGAGCAGAAGCTACAGTCACCCCCTCTGGAACAGGCTTGTCATTGACTCTAAAAGCTTTAACTATTAGCTGGCATCCTGAATGGCATAAGTAAATCAAATGGATGGGTAGGGCGTGTGAACTGTTACACATAAAAACATAATGGTCTTTCCACTTTATGTGCTGTGTAGACAGGACGGTGTTAGATGTGTGGTCATTACTGTGCACCTTGACCCCAGGAAGCCTTCTTGGTTCCTATAGTCTAGTACTCCTAAGCAAAATCTCCAGGGGTTCTAGTATACCTTTGGTTTCCCAGGTCCATCCCAGACCTCCAGTCTTAAAACCTCTGCGTGGAGAGACACACCCCTAGCAGGTCTGGGACTTGCCAGGTTCAAACCTCTGTCTGTGTCCATCACAACTGCCTTCTCTCCAGTTCCTACCGTACTTGGTGCCTGACAGGATCGGACCCTGGGAGCTTTACACCGAATCATCACTGCCTGGTGTCAGCATATTGGGTTCTGTCCCAACAAGATGCTGAGGAGTTTGAGGCCAGGGTCGTTTGTCCCAGAACCTGGCCTGGTGTTGGGTATGTGCGCATGCTCAATCATAGTCCCAATTACTGAGTGTTCATGTTCCTATGGGAACAGCTGCTTGTCCTGCAGAGAACCCCAGGCCAAGAGGACAGCTTGGATGCCAGCTGCATTTTACTTGGGTGAATTAAATCTAACCAGTGTATCTGGAGCCCCCATCTTGTACAGGAACACTCCTGGCTATGGTAGAGGGTGAGACAGGCTGATGTAATAAGAGGGACGTGCTTGGGGGCCCTGGAAAAATAAAGTGTCCAGTCTTGAGAGTCAAGCAGGAGAGGACAGCTCCATCCTGCTGCTGGCTGAGTGGGGCTGGGGGGTCTTTGGCTCGGGGGAGCCATTTCTCCCCGGCCGCAGGCAGCACAGCACAAGGACCCCGGCATCTGACCTTGTGGGAGACACCTGCGGCAGGGTGGGTGGCTCCAGCAGGATGCTGAGCGGGGATCTCGGGGCGGGGCGGGGGTCTGCCTGTGGCCCAGGTTTGCAGAACCGGACCCCAGCCACACCCTGGAGGAGCGAGTGGTGCACTGGTACTTCAGCCAGCTGGACAGCAACAGCAGCAACGACATCAACAAGCGCGAGATGAAGCCCTTCAAGCGCTACGTGAAGAAGAAAGCCAAGCCCAAGAAGTGCGCCCGGCGTTTCACTGACTACTGCGACCTGAACAAGGACAAGGTCATCTCGCTGCCCGAGCTGAAGGGCTGCCTGGGTGTTAGCAAAGAAGGTGAGTGCTCGCTTCCGGGCTCCTGGCCTTCCAGAACTTGGCCCACGGAGGCAAAGGGACCGGGGGCTCCCCCCATAGAGGGGGCTCCGGGGAGATGCCTGGGGCAGTGAAGGAGTCCACAGGCAAAACCCTTGTCCTCCCACGGTCTACCAAGGAGATAGATAGGAACGTATTTACAGACATTGTGCTGAGTGCTGGGAGAATGCGTTCGGATAAGCCAGGCACGCATGTAATGGTTCAACACAGGAGAAACTTGTTCATCTTGCCCATGCGATAGTTCAGCATGTGATTCTGGGTCATGGGGTGTGTGTGTGTGTGTGTGTGTGTGTGTGTGTGTGTGTGTGTTTCCAGGAGGACAGATAGGAATGGAGACTGCTCTGTGCATTCGCTCTGAGATCTTGGCCGAGAATGATTCGTCATTTTTATTATGGGCTTCCAGGTCACCATGGGGGGTCATTTCCATTCCCAGTCGGCCAGAGGGAGTCAAGCACAGAGCAGTGCACGTGCCCGTGGGGGAGTTTTATGGGCCAGTCCTGAAGTGACACATCCCCTCTCCTATCCCCGGGGTTGGAACGGCTACCAGGCCACACCCCACAGTAAGGAAGGCTGGGAGCCCAGGAAGAGGAGGAGAACACGGATTTGGGTGGAAACCTAACCATCTCTGTCATGATAGAACAAGTGTGGAGTATTGTAGGAACACGTGTAAGAGCACTTAAATTAGCTCAGGGGCGGACAGCCTTGGAAAACCTGGTGCAGGAAGTGATGTCCAAACCAGCCATGGCCCTGGGGCCCCATCTAGTCCATGGCCTATTTTTTTATGGCCTGAGAGCTAAGAGTGTTTTTTATATGTTTAAAGGGATGTAATTTTCAGCAAAGAAGAACAAATGACAGCCTCCACTTGGCCCACAAAGCCTAAAATAGCTACCTAGTCCTTGACAGATAAGTTTGCTGAGCCCTGGTCTAGACCGATACCCGAGCCACGGGTACAAGATGGCCGAGCCAGCGCGTCAGTGGGGGGCGGGGATTCTCAGCTGCGGCAATTGAAGGGTGCAGGTGTGGAGGCGAGGACTGTTGTAGAGGAAGATGTCAGTGGGGCTGAAATGCGTATTTGAACGTGGCAGCAGCCAAGGGCTGAAAGGAGGCAAGTGGGGAGTCTCAGCTTCATAAGGTCCGCGGAGAGCTGTCACAGGGGCTGGGGCAGAGAAATGACTGGATGGGTTTTGCTTTAAAAAACTATTCAGGGGGTACCTGGGTGGCTCAGTGGGTTAAAGCCTCTGCCTTCGGCTCAGATCATGATCTCAGGGTCCTAGGATCAAGCCCCGCATCGGGCTCTCTGCTCTGCAGGGAGCCCGCTTCCTCTTCCTCTCTCTCTCTGCCTGCCTCTCTGCCTACTTGTGATTTCTGTCTGTCAAGTAAATAAATAAAATCTTTAAAAAAAAAATAAAAAGAAAATAAAAAATCATTCAGGCTGCAGTGCAGGAAATGGGTTTGCAGACGAGCAAGGCACCCACCGGAGGCTGTGGCGGGAGATGACAGAGGCACAGCAGGGGTGAAGCGAGTGGATTCGAGATAGCTCGAGCTGTGGTTCTGGTGACCAAGTGGATAGAGGGATGGAGGTGGGCTCGGGCAACTGGAGGGGGGTGTCTGTTCACGGAGTTGGGCGACATGGAAGGAGGAGCAGAGCACGTGGGGCAGGGGGGAGACAACCAGTATGGTCTGGACATGTCAAGTTGGATACACCTGAAGGATGGGTGGTTCTCTAGTGCAGGTGAGGGGTCTGGGCGGGTCATACCAATTTATTTGAAGTGGAAGCTTCGATAAAGCTGAGCTTGCCCAGGGAGAAAACATAAGGGCTTTCCCTGGCACTAATCCTCAGTTGACATTGAACCCAATGCGTAGCCCAGGAAGTGGATGAATGACCACTAGGGACCCTGTCTCGGGACCTCCCCACTCCACAGCTGGTTCTGGCCCTGCCTCTGGGGTCCATGACCCTGGAGGAGTGAGCTCGTTGCTCCGGCCCCTCCTGTGTGATCGAGGAGGCTCTGTGTGTTCCCCCAGGACGCAGGGCAGTGTCATGGCTCAAACCCTGCCTCAGCTACAGACTCGCTCCTTCACCATATACAAACCACACAACTGTTCTGGCTTTGAGTTTCTTCATCTGTACAATGGGTGTAACCAGGGTATTTACCCCATAGGATTATTGTGCTGATTCAGTGGGACAGTGAGTGGAAGCATTTATCCAGCCCCTGGGACAGTGAAGGAACTGGATACAAGTTCAACATTCCTGTTCTTACCATTATTGCCTGGGGAAGCCGCATCCCCACCCTGTAGCACGGTCTTCCCAGTGTCCCCGCTAGCACCAGGCGTGGCATCGTTCCATTCCTATCTGCCCAATGACCTCCTGGGTGAGGGGGCCACCTGCTCTAGCAAAGCTTGTAGTCTGAGCTCATCTCCCAGAGCACGGGCAGGGGTCAGTACCGGAGGAACCCACCCAGTGTTAGTGTGGAGCCCAGCCCCAGGAGCATGGAGGGACCGAGGGGGTACGGACTCACAGGAGTCTGTAATGACTCTGCCCTCAGTACCCTCTAGTCTATGCACCACACAGAAGCCAAGGAGAGGCCGAGGGAGGGGACCTCTTGTCTGCAGAGCAGAGCGGGGCTTCCGGGCCTTTCTCGGAAGCCTTGCCAGATGCCAGGGTCTGCCAACGCTGCCTGCTGCCTAGGACCTGAGGGGAGCACCCAGGAGAACTGTCCCCTGGGATGTGATACTTAGGGAGCCCTGCTCCTCCTCACCCAGACTCGGCCGAGGCTCTCGTGTCAAGTTGCCCAGGGAGGCCCCCAGAGTGCTTTCTCCTGCCAGAGAAAGGGCCATTAATGGGAGGCATAGGGGAGGCTGGGGCTGGGGCTGTGGATGAAGAACAGAAGCTCTGGAGTCGGACAGACCTGGCTTTTAAATCCCGGCTCTGCCACTCGCTAGCCCTATAATTTCTGGCAAGTCATCTAAACTCTCTGGCCTCCTTGTCTGCAGAATGGAGGTGATAGCATCTACCTCATAGATTTGGTGTGAAGATTTAACAAGATGGTGCCTGTGAGGCACTTAGCCCAGTAACCCAGTCTGTGGTGAACGCACAGAAGAAACTGGTAGTAGTAGAGGAGCGCGCCCACGGGCTGAAGGCAGCTTCCCTGGGGCCCTCTGCTCTGGGGAGTGGCAGAAAATCCACTTGAGTAGAAGGTTATGTGGGGCCCGAGCCCAGCATTGGCCATCTGGTGACACGCGGTGCCCTCTGGTGGGCTGAGAGGGGCTTGCAGGCCCGGTGGGGGGGCTCCAGGGGGCTGGGGGAGCACAGGCAGTTTAGGAACGAGTGTCGCTTTGGGTCTCAGAGACCACATTTTCTGGAAATGTCTCATGAACACTGGTAGTTTTACTCAGCAGACTGCACTGGGGGCCGAGCTGTCGGCACGGTATGAGGGGGTCAAACGTTCTGAGGGCCGGGCCTTCTTTCTTGGCTTGTCCTCCCCAGTGAATAAACCGTCTTCATCAGGGTGATGGGCACCATCACATGAGGCAGGCAGACTGGAGACTAGTTCCTGCATTTGTGAAACATCCCATCCCTCCTTTGGCGTTGCCCAAGGATGCCCCGGGATCCGGCCTTTCCTCCCCCACACCCCCGTGCCCCTAAGAGCGTGGTGCTGGGAGGGCAGAGCCAGGCCTGAGTTCACTTCACACATAAAAGCTACGCCATCTCCCCTCAGTGCCCCCATCATAACATGGGGATGATTGGATCATTTTGTAACTATCATATAAAGTTGCCCTGCAGGGTAAATGACGAGATTTAGGTAAAGGATTCGTGCCTTAAGCCTCTCCAAGCGAGGGCTGGGTCCTCCCCAGCGGGTGTTTCCTTTCCCCAAGTCTCTGCTTGGCCCTGTGGCTCAACTAAGGCACCTCCCCTTACCTCTCTCTTTCTGTGAATCTTCCTGCTGTCAACTGAGAGAAGCTGCCACTGTACAGAGCAGATGAACGATGGGATTCTGAGTCAGGTGGGATTCTGTCACTGCCCACCTGCTGGTGCCCGAGCCCATCACTCTCTTCCCAGGCTCATTTCCTCATCTGTAAAATCGGACATCCCAGTTTCAACTGGGGTTCTGTTGCTCTCAGGTCTTAGGAATGTTAGCGTAACAGGGAGAGGGGAGCGTTGAGCTGTGGGTCCGCATGGCCCATGGGTGGGTGTGGGTTCCCGCAGTACCTCACGCTCTTCAAAGCCCTTTCTCCACTTTATGAATTCAGTCCGTCCTCAAGGTAGCCCTGCGGCACAGCTGTGGCCCCAATTCCCATTCTGTAGACTGGCCCAGCGTGGTTATGGTACGTGCGCAATGTCACACAGCCTCCTGGGGTCACGCGGAGCTGGCCCAGCTCCCACTCCTCCTCAAGGAGCCCTGGGCCCTACAGGAGCCTTCAAGACCCATCAGCACCCTATGGGGCAGAGTGGGTGTTAGCAGAGTGAGGCTTGGGCCTTGGTTAACTCATGCAATTGCTCCAAGCCTCAGTTTCCAGATTTGCTGGGTGAAGAGGCGGGACCAGGTGGTCACTAAGATTCCCTCCATCCCTGATGTTTTGTGACATGGAGAACCGGGACCCAGGAAGGTTATGCAAATGTCCATTGGCATCAAAGCCCTTCTTAGCTAATAGCTGGAGGATTTCAGAGAGGTGCTCCCGTGAGGGCCTGGCCTTATGGAAAAGAGACTTTGTTTAAAGGTGCTGGTCAGCGGTGGCTTCACCCAGGCAGAAGAGGGACAACACCCACAGAACAGGAAGCACGGCCACACAATCTCTCTCTCCTAAGTCCATTCTTCATTCCAGGGGCTGGAGGAGACAGCCACCCAGGCACAGAGGAAGCCCCGCCCCACCAGTTCTCTGGGTCAAGGCCCCCTGAGTGTCCTATGTTCCCGTTTGTTGCAGGTGGTGGTCTCAGCAGCGCCCCCCAGGGAAAATGAGCCGGTCCAAACCCATTCAGTAAGTTGCCTTCTTTCTGGGGTCCCCTCCGTGGGCCCCCTAAATGCAGCACTGGTAGTCTGGCCCGAGTGGAGGAGCTGGCCAAGTTATCTAGGCTCCCATTTTCCATTTTTGTTTGCTGGGGACACAGGGAAAGATTGGTTCGTTCTACAAGGATCCGCCATCCCTGAATATAAAGCCACGCCTGCTCTCTCCCAGGTTGAACGGCTAGTGTCTGGGAGTCAGATGGCCCATAGGGGCTGCATTCCCCCAGCCGTGCTTCCTGGGCAAGGCCTCATTCTCTGGAATGCCAGACTTGCTTCAGGGGTCACAGTGGTGCTCCATGCGGGCAAAGGATGGGTTGGTAAAACACGGGCTTACCTGTAAGTCTGGGCTCCCTGCGTCCTGCCCAGCCCGTCTCTAACAGGCTGCTCTTGTGAGGAAATGAATGTGTGCAGTTGGCCCACCTCTGACCTCTTGCTTCTGTTTCCCTTTCCCAGTAGGACGCCTCGTCTAAGGAGCAGAAAACCAAAGGGCAGGTGGAGAGACCAGGGAGGCAGGACGGACCACCCTACATCAAAACTTCCCCAGCTCCCCTGGCCCGGCCGCATCCCGTGTGACATAAGTGGTGCCCACCGTGTTTGCACTTTCAATAACTCTGATTTGCGTGTTTTCTTTTGGGTTTCATTTTAAAACACCAGTATCTAATACCAGTGGGAAAAGGAAAGGGAAAAAGACTGTTTATTCTCTCTCTTATTGTAAGTTTTTGGATTTGCTACTGACAACTTTGAGGGGTTTTGTTGTGGGAAGGGTGGGCGGGCGGGTGTTTGTTGTTGGGACTGAGAAGAAAGAGATTTATATACTGTACATAAATATATATGTAAATTGTATAGTTCTTTTGTACAGGCGTTGGTATTGCTGTTTGTTCATTCCCCTCCCTCTTCCTGCCCTCCTTGTGGGGGCTGTGGACACATGGCCCCGATTTCTAGACCCCAGGACTGTATCCCCAGCCCACCTGGATTCCATTTGGAGGCCAACCCCTGTGTGTAGACTCTGTTGGTTCTTTTCTCGGGGGAGGAGGGTCCTGCCCTTGCTTTAGCTGTCAGATCTCGCAGGTCACTGGGCACTTGGCCTTCTCAAGGGAGGTTGGGTTGGGGGACAGATGGAGATGCCCCCTGGAGGGAGGGCATTAGCCAGCCCAGGCACCCGTTCTCACATCCCCACATGGTCCTACTCTCCGGACCCTCAGGCGGCCCAGAACAGAATCCATCCGTGGGTATGCCAGGATCTTCGTGACCCACTGAGCAAATGATCCCCAGACGATTTGCATTAGGTCCTTTGAAACATTTTTGCCTGTGTTAGTGTCTACTCTGTAAAGCACGAGAAGGGAGGCAAAGAAGAAAAAGAGACAGTGGGACCTTCTATTTGGTAGATGTTTGATGTTTAAGCCATGGAGGAAAGCGGACAGAGGCCAGCACTGATGAGTGTGCTGCCAGCCCCCTGCAAACGCACAAGCAAGGCTTCCCAAGACTGGCCCTCTCAGCAGTGGGGTCAGACGGGGTCTTCATCTCCACTCTGTATCTCGCAGGCCATTCTGTCCTCAGTGGTGATGACAAGCCTGAGGGAGGAGCTCAACTGGTCATCTTGTTGGTGACTCAGTGGTTTATTTGTTTTTTAACCCAATACTGAGATTTTTCCTTCTCCCTCAAATGCTCCTAAGGGCTTCTAGGCTCAAGGCCAATTCCAGAGCAAAACTGATCCTGGGCCTTCAACTTCTGCCCCCCTTGGAAGTGTAGGGCTAATAACCCAGCTAGGGGGAAATCCAGGCCTCACCTTCCACAGACATGTTTCTGGGATTCCACAGCAGCCTGACCAGCCTTCCTCTGCCCGGTGGCCGTGCCCATTCAGACAGCCATTAGACAGCAACAAGTGACACTGAGTGTCTCTTCCCATGAGCAGCCGTGGCAGCATCGAAGGACAGGTGGCCCAGGACCGGTGCCCCTAGCAGATTGGTCCTGGAACTCTGGCCTCATCTTGTATCCCACCCAGCATTCCCATAAGTGCACCCACCTCAGCAGACAGTGTATCCATTTCCGGTCTGGAAGGCATTGGCACCAGAAGCACGGGCCCACTCAAGGCTCTCCTCAGAGAGTGCCCAGGGTGGAGTTGGGGGGTCAGCGCACCCTCCTCAGGACATGCTCTGGTGGGGCCTCATGCTAGAGAAGGTTCTTGAGCAAGTCCGAGAGGTTGTCTCAGGGGTGACTGGAGGCCCCATCCCAACGTGGTAAGGAGGAAAGGGAGCGCCTCCCCCAACCCTCGCCCCCAGCATTGGCCTGGACAGATGACACAGCGCGCTAGAGCAGGATGGACCTTCCAGAGGCCCCAGCCCCTTTCCTGGGCCTGGAGGAAGCATGAAAACACAGAGAGGGCGCCCCCCTGTGGAAATTCAGAACCCCTCCTCCCCAACCCTGGATCTTCTCTCTCACACGTGTGGGCTGTGTTGTGTGGCTTGCCTTTGTGAGGACAGAGGGAGGTATTTGTAGCTTGTTTTATAAAAAATAAAAATGAGTAAACCTTGGTAGCTCTTGCCTCTTTCTTTGGGTGGCTTCCCCTCATGGAAGGGTTTCTTTTTCTTAAAAGATTGGTGGCTTTCCCTGGTGCTCTGATTCTAAGAAGTCCGAGTTGTCAGATGAGAAGGGAAGTCTGAAGTGGCTGAGAGGTGTCGGCCTGCTTTGCTATGAGGACATTGATCCCTTTGGCCTTCATCTCCCATGTTTGTACATCTTTGTACAGCTGCCTACCCTCCCCAAAACCATCACCGGAAGGTCGGTAGTGTTGTAGGCCGTGCTGTGGGGGCAGGGCTGGTGGGGGGGTGGAAGCCCAATCCATGGCTTCAGGCTGGAGGGGTTGGGGACATCATCCATACTTCCGGTCTCAGGACCCCAGGTGGGAAGCAGCTGTAGACAGGGTGCAGAGGCCCAAAGGGGTTCATGACATCTCTGGGGTACCTACTCGGGTTGAGGCTGCTGGCCTGGTCCCCATTGCTAGGGGGCTTCGACTGGCAGCCAAGGGAAGGCTCTAGATGTTCTCCAGTATACTGGCACCTCTTCCTTTCCTCCCCTCCCCACACAAAGGGGCAGGCTGTCCCTCGAAATGGCTTCTCCACCACCCTCCAAGAACCTTCTCCAGAATTTCCTCTGCCACACTCTGCCCTTCTGTTCTTTGCCAGCAAACAGAAAGAAGGTAATTCCTCTTAAAAACCCTCCCCTACCCCTTTATGCAGGTAAGTGCTCCTGGGAAAGGGGGTCACCCGTGCATGTCATCATGTGGGTTTAGTGCTGACACCGAGTCTCCAGGCTCACCCCTGGCTCCAGCGCGCTGTCTACGTGCCCTATCCTGTGTATCCCGACAGCCCAGCGAGACGCGTCTTTCTCTCCGTTTCACACGAATCACACTCGGGAGTTCAGTGACTTGCTGGTGGCATCACCCGCAGTTTCCTGCCCACTCCTGGCTGCCATCCTTGAGGCTCTAGAACAGCAGCCTCTGCCCTCTCCCCCAATTCTCCCCCCACCCCCCGGGGGCCCACGTGGTTGCATTCAGCTCTGAGTGTGTTTTACTCTGAGGTGTTTAGAGTCTCAGTAAAAGCCCCCTGGTTTGCTGAGGCCTCCCATAGGCTTCAGGGATTTGGGGGAGAGAAAAAGGGGAGGCATCTGCCCATGTGGGACGTCAGTGGGAGACTTAGGGCAGACCAAGCCTCCGGCAGAGACGCCCAGCCTGGTACAGGAGAGGACGAGTCTGAGCTCGCGCGTGAGTGCGGGGCCCACCTGCAGCCCCGTTCAGCCTTTCTCTGCTTTCCCCAAGGACAGGAGGACCATTATCAGTTGCAGTCAAGGGAAAGATAGACCCATCCTGTTTCTTCCTTCGCCAAGACGTTCCTGAGCCACACCTAACCTCTGAGGGGAGGGAAAGAGTGAGGACATTTTTAGTTAGGATGTGAAGAGAGAAGTGTCGCTGGGCCTGTGCTGCCATCTGGGGAGGGACCTGTAGGCTGGTATACACCCCTGGTTCTCTAGGGGACTCAGGGAAGAGGGGAAGCGGGCAGCACCCATGCCTTGTAGGAAAAAAGACAGAGAGAGCCAGGCTGGTCACCTGGCTGTTTGCTCCCAAGTTCCTGAATGACCCCCAAGGCCACAGGCGTGGTTGCAGACCTTCTCAGCATGCCCATCTTCTGCTCTGTGGCACTGGCCTTCTGTTCCATTGTGCAGGTGGGGACTGGGGAAACCTGACCTTTTCTGTGCAGTGCCATGAACTCCAGCCCTCCTCCCTGCAGCCTGGACCACTACCCCCCTTTGCGTGACTTCCATGAATCCACACAGAGAACACTCACGGCCTTACTTGCATGCCTGCCCTCTGAATGGGGTGCAAAATATGTGACACAGGTTTCTCCTGTTATTTCTTAGCAAATCTGGGTGAGAGCTCTGGCCAATTCCTTCTACTCTTCCACGTCATCCCCAGCCAGTACCTCACCAGGGCCGCCTCAGTCCTTTCCCCACCTGCACCGCCCCTTTCCCTTAAACAAGGGACACACCATGAAGGTCCTCTTGCAGGGGGTTTTCCTAGCCACAACTTTGATGTAGCTAAAAGACCGCAATCCTGGATGTGGCATACCCGACCGAGCCAACCCTGATCGTTCACACACTTGATGGTGGAGAGGCTGCATACTTACATGTGGTCTCTTCACTGGGTGATGGGCACACTGTTAGCCTACTCACAGGAATCAGGAGAGACCACCATCAACTGCAGTACCAGACACCCACAGGCCCCAAGGCTTCAATCCCAAAGGAGTTCTTCTCATTCCTGCAACTTATCCATAAAACGTCAGCAGGGGGCGCTCCTCCTTCTTGTCTTCACTCAGGGACCCAAGCTAAGGGAGGCTCCATCCTCCACCATGGTGGTGGCAGAAAAGGGGGAGGTGGGGGACACATGGTAAATTGTACACTGGTTCCTAAAGCTTCCATCTGGAAGTGACATGTCACTCGGCCCACATGTCATTGACTAAAAGCAAACCACATGGTTCCCACCTAACTCCAAGACAGCTGGTAAGTACCCAGAGTAGAATTAGAAATACTTAGTGAACTCCAGTGACTATCACAACATAGATTATCTCTGTGTTTCCTTCTCCATATGGATTAAAAATTTGCAATTTCTACATTGTCCCATGGCTTCTGGTAGACCACGTTTGTGATGCAGCAGGAATATATCTTCCCTCCTGTGAGCACTCAACGCTCCCTCCCCCACCACCTGGAAGCTGCATCTCTGGTGACCGAGGCTCCCAGGTGCTTGAGAGCTCAGCGAGGGTAGACAGCCCCCCTGTGAGGAACCTCAGGGCCCTGGGGACAAAGGTAAAATGTGTCCTCTGGGCTCACTATTTTCTGCACCTTCTTTCCACGGTGCCCTAGATCCCTTATGACAACTTCCTGGCCACTTCCCTTCTTTACAAGCTCGGTTCTGCCCATTACCAAACCTCAGTCTCCAGCTCGATTTAGATCCTGCTCCCCAACCCTCCCTGCTGCCCCAGCTCCCCCTTGAGCGGGCATGTGACTGCTGGCTGGAGAGCAGGGTCCCAGCAGGCTCTGAGACCACATCCCCTGGGCTTTCATGAGACTCCGCTCTTCCAAGGGATGGGTAGTGGAGGAAGGAGAGGAAACCGGTAAGAGCTCCTTAGCAGAAAACAGGTCTTCCTCTGTTCCCAGTGGAGGCCTCTCAGGTTACCGTGGGTAGCCCCCCACCTCTGTGGGGCAGGTGCCCCAGTGCTGGCTCTTGGAGTGGGGCCCATGTCAGGTCCTAGAATGGGGGCCTCCCCAATGCACAGGGCCTTTCCATGGGACAGTCGACCCTGGCTTGACCTCTTCCACACCTCCCCACACCGCCCTACCCCATGTCTGCTTCCTTCACAGGAGCCTGCCTGCGGTTTTGAGGGTTCAGGCCTCGTTTGCCTCTGTGGTGCCCATTCACCCCTGGGGAACTCACATCTCATTTCCCTGGAGCAGGTTGACCCTCAGTGCCTCCTGTCTTGGCTCTGCCTCTCCCCGCCTCTCCCCTGCCTCACTGGGGAGACGCTGGTCGGCAAGCCTGCTACCTCACAGACTTCTGAAGGCCAAATGAGGTGTCCAGCCGGCAGCTGGCCTAGATCTCCAGGGGCAGTTCTCCAGGAGTTTCCCAGCTTCTCCAGCTGCAAGGAGGAGGAGAGGAAGCAATGCAGGGATTCCCACTCTCCCTCTCTCTTCCCTCACACTTTGTGGACTGGAACGGGGAAGGGTGGCTGGTCACAGGGTTGCTTCAAGTGTCATGCTGTCCTCGGGGAGGGCACTGAGCTCCAACTGTGGCTCTTCAGGACATGGGATACTTAGCATCTTTTTTTCTAAGTTACGCGTCCTAATCACTAATTCTGGAAATAGAAATGTGTATCCCCCCTCCCATAAAATACTGTTAATGGTGGGTTTAGTGATAGATGCAAAGGGAAGTTGATCCCAGGGAGAATTCCCCAGTTGCTCCAAGCCCAGGACCAGGGCTCCGAGGTTCCCACCCTCTGAGAACCCTAATGGGCATGTGACCCCAGATGGGTCTGTCCTTGGGACATCTGCCCCAGGGCAGGGTCAGCCCCCTGGACACCCACTTATCCTCATTCCTCACATGGCCCACTGTGCTGTATAAAAACATGGTCTAAATTCCCACCAGTAAGCCCCAGCAACACTGGCGCAGTGGAAGGAGGAGGATCTCTTCAAAGGGAGTCCTTTCAGAGACGTGACCCAACACCACACGTGGAAACACCCGTCTTTGCAGTGTTCCCATCCTCCCCACTGCCCGGTGTTAGCAGTTCTTTCCCACAGGCTACCTCCTCCCTGTTAAAGATGGGAACTCTGCTTTTGGAGATCCCGAGTGACGCTGGGCTGAGCTGAGCTGATTCCAGGATGCTGAGCTGACCTCCCTGAACACAAGTCCCTTCAAAAACCCTTGACTGGGTGTGGAAGGGGCCTGGTGGGGACCAGGACGGTGCACAGCCGGATAGCAGGGCAGGACCACGGGCTGGGGGCTGGAGGGCAGGAAAGCTTGGCGGCCTGATCCTCAGGGAGGGTGGTGGTAAACGGGCAGGACATGGTGAGGAGGGGCCCAGGACAGCCCAGCTGTGGTGAGAGAGTGGGGGTCTGTGTGGCCCTAGACGCCTGTGGTGTCGGTTCCCTGGTGTCTCAGGACAAGTCCTGGACTGAGAGATCAGCTTCTGTGGTTTAGCCACCACCTTTGGCTCTGGGTGGCTCCCTTTGCCCCCACGGACCTAGATTCTTTCTGACCAGACTGTGCTGTGCCGCGCCCAGGGAAGTTGTCCTTGCTTGCAAGGCTCCTGTGTTTCAGAGAAGGGAGAGATGCACACGGAGAGGGAGGGGTCTAGTCCCGAGGGAAGAGGGGCTAGTCCCAACCAGGAGATGTGGCAAATACACCTTCAGCAAGTGCGGCGGGTGTGGGAAGGCCCCTTGGAGGGCCTCCACATGGTGGGAACCATTAGCAGGAAAGAAAGAAGAAAATGAAGTGCAGAGATGTGAGTGCGGAGGGGGAGGTCAGATGCAGACCGAGGAAGAGGTAGAGGTACGCAGGGGAGGGAGGAGAAAGGCAGGAAGTGATCAGAAGCGTGTTGGAGAGAGGCTGATGGGCTCGCCCCAGGGGAAAAGCATGGGGGGGGCCGGTGGGGGTGGAGGAAGAGGGGTGGGAGGAAGGGGGCACCTCAAACTGGAAAAACAAACTAGAGCTAGGCTAACGCGCTTCTGCACTAGGCTGTTGGTGGTTGAGGTTTTCACAGTTGTGACTAGAAGGTTTTGCAGGGTGGCGTGTGGGCTCTTTTTCCGCCTGGAATAGATGTTCAGGAGACTTGTGATTGCACTCTGCATCTGCTACTGAGATTGTGCCTGTCTCAGACCCCAGCCTGAGTGTCTGCGGAGTCTGGGCTCCTGGATGCTTCCCCTTGGGTGCCCACCAGCCCGACAACACAGCATGCCTAGAACTGGACCCATCAGCCCCACCCACCTCTCCCTGTCCCTCCTGGCAGTCACATTTCCTGTGAGTCCCCCTTCTAATTCTCTGTGCCTCCTTTCCACCCACATGGCCACCATTCCATCTGCCTCCTGCTAGTCCACAGCTTGAACGGTGCTGGTCTCCACTCCCCACCTCCACCACCCACCACGTGGATGGCTAGGATGGACTTAAGGAAAAGGCAAACCGGATCATGGTACTCTTGTCCTTAGAGTCCCACCGTGGGAGAGCACGGAATCATGTCCCCCAACATTCATGTATTGAAGCCCTAAGTTCCACTCTGACTGTATTTGAAGATGGTCCCTTAAAGGAGGTATTTAAGGGTAAATGAGGTCATAAAGGTGGGGCCCTGATCCAATAGGACTGATGTCCTTAGAAGAAAAAGAGGAGATGGTGTGCCTGGGTGGCTCAGTGGGCTGTGTCTGCCTTTGGCTCAGGTCCTGATCTCAGGATCCCGGGATCTAGCTCTGTGTTGGGCTCCCTGCTCAGTGGGTAGTCTGTCTCTCCTTCTCCTGCTCCTCCTGCTTGTGTTCTCTCTTTTTCTCTGTAAATAAATAAAATCTTAAAAAAAGAAGAAGAGGAGGAGGAGACACCAGAGAAATGTGTCTGCGCAGAGAAAAGGCCACTTAGACACAATGAAGAAGTGGCCATTTGCAAACCAGGAAGAGAGGCCAAACCAGAAACCAACCCTGATGGCACCTTGACCGTGAACGTCTAGCTTATAGAACTGGGAGAAAATAAACTTCTGTTGTTTAACCCACTCGGCTGTGGTATTTTTTTAATTGCGGCAGACTAGAGCAGAGTAACACAGTAGCTTCTGGGGTAAATCCAGTTGCCTCCGTTAAGTCCGAGAAACTAAGCTTCTTGGCCTGGCCATGATCTTCAGTCCCTCCTCCCACGCACACTTTCCTGCAAAAACAGACAATTCCATTGTTGTGATATTGCCATGCTGCCCTGGTGTGCGTCTGGTTAACCCTGCTTGCTGCCCTGGTGGGCATCTCGTTAGCCCTGCTATTTCCACATCCCACAAACTCCACAAGTCGTAGGTGGCCATGCTCTGTCCCACCTGCTACTTAAGGCCTTCAAATTTATGTCTTCTCCTGGAACAACAGCAATGTTAGTAACAACATAAATAATCACAGAATAATGCATAAATTACAGCAGTTATGTATTTTAACCTCTCCCCCCCCCCCCCGCTAAACTCTAAAGTAGAGAACAGTATCTTAAGTGTGTAACTGAGTGAAAAATACAACACTTGAGGTCCTTGGGTGACATAGTCAAGGTCAATCTGCTAGTCAAATGAGAGCAGGACTTGAAACCAGTTCTTCACAAATGAACGACTCCCTGCTCTCAATTGCTTCTCCCTGTAGCATTGCTAAACTACCTGAAATGGGTGCCCTCATCTATCTTTATTGATGTCTCATCCTTCGAAACTTGGTTCACCCCATCTGATTCTCAATGCTTCCTCCTGAATGCTCCCCAACCCCCCATTCTTACCTCAGCCACCTCCCTGAGCTTTCAGAGGGGAGTTGGTTAAAACTGGAGTCTCTATTTTAAGGTCTTTTCTTAATTTATCATGGCGGGGAGGGGGGATTAGCTAAAATCTCTGACTTGGTGAAAAGATTTTCTTTTCGATTTTTTTTTTCAAAAAAAGAACTAAGATTCAAACAAAAATATCCCCACAATAACAATAATTATTCTTCTTGTTCATGTTGGAAACTCTACCCAAGCATTGCTTCTGTATGGAAAAAATCCCCACCTTCTTTGTTCATTTCGCTCTGCTTCAGAATCGAATGCCGCTGCTTCCTACATCCCTCCAAGCACATATCCCTGCCTGGGTGTAATCATTCATGACTGCTCCTTCTGCTAGACGGGAACCACCACCTTAAGGCTTAGAATAGCTTGCAAACCTGAGTGAGGGCAGTTACAGTAAAGCATTTAAAGGGTGTATGAGAGGGGCACCTGGGTGGCTCACTCATTTAGCGTCTGTCTTCGAGTCCTGGTCCTGGGGTCCTGTCGGGTCATGGTCTTGGGGTGCTGGGATCGAGCCCTGCATTGGGGCTCTCTGCTCAGCAGGAGGCCTGCTTCTCCCTCTCCCACTCCCCCTGCTTGGGTTCCCTCTCTCACTGTGTATCTCTCTGTCAAATAAATAAATAAACGAAATCTTGAAAAAAAATAAGTAAAGGGTGTATGAGAGATACTGAGATGTTTCCATGGGAAGAATTATGCAATCAGCACATTTGAAGGTAGAATTGGAGACACAAATAGAAAGACACTGAGGCTGTGTTTACAGAGCTGTATTGCTATCTGCGTATTTGAGCATGTAATGAGATGTATGTGATGAAAGAATTGGGAAGGGAAACAGTAGAGCATAACGGTTTGCAACATTGGACTTCACCTTTGAACAGGCGTCACCTTGACTTGGAGGGCTTGTTAACCACGGTTTGCTGGGACCTATCCCCAGTGGTCGGGAGTCAGGGTGGAGCCTGAGAATTTAAATTTATAATAAATTCCTAGGTAATGCTGTTGGTGCTGGAACTATCCTTTGAGAATCATTGGTTTAGAGTTTGGTTTCCAGTATCATCTGATTCCAGTATACGTTCTGATGCTGCTAAAAAGTACTTGGGTGACTCTGGGCAAATCACTTCTCTGCTCTCAGTTCCTTCATCTGTAAAATGGGGCTAATAATCCGTTCTCACAGGGTGGCCCTGGTGGTTCAGTGAGCTCATGAGGGTAAAGTACAGGGCACAGTGCCTGGTACAAACACTTCTGCATGGAAAAGTATTCTTTTCTTACACATTCTCTGTGAGCCCTCCCCCTCCCCCTCTTCCTCTGCATCATCAGTGAACTTTGATGCTAGGAGGAGCCTGGAAAATCACCTGCTCTAATGTTTATGCATGAAAAATGTAAGACCAAATATGTGAAGGGGCCTTCTCCAGAGCAGACAGCTTATGGAAGAGCCGGAATTAGAATCCACTTTTTGTGGCCCTTAATTTAGTATTCTTATAGCACTTAATATGGTAATCTAAAGAGGGGTATGATGTACATTAATGGGGAAGTCCATTATCCATGTAAAAAGGAGTGTGTCTACTGCGATGTTGAGTACTACATAATGTCCGTATCTAAAATGTAAGATGTTTAGGGAGGGGGTTAATGAGATATATTTGCTGAGGCAGGGAAATAAGGCAGAAGTACCATGAGGAGATGTGTATTCTGTTGCAAAAAGGTGTGGTGAGGGGCTATATTGTAGGAGTTAACTCCTTGAGGAGAAGCTAAGAGTGAAGGGACAACTTAATGTCAGTAGCAAAGCCAGGTGGAATATCAGGGCAAGGAGGGGCAGTGGAGAGAGCTTCAAGTATGGGAGTCCCCAGCTGGCTTTGCTAGGAACTGGCTGTGTGTCCTTGAGCAGCTAGCATCACCTCCCTGGGCTTCATCAGTGTCTTCACCTGTGAATGCTTACTATCTGTCAGGTACTTTGCTAGGTTCGTTCTCTCATAAAATCATTGCAACAGCTCTATATGGCATGCCAGAAATTGCCTGCCTGACTCTCTAGTGGTACTCTTTACCCTTCTCCACCCACTGTCTGCTCTACCATGGGAGGCAGCTTGTATGAACTGCATCTTTGGAACTCCTCTTTCCTCTGGATAACCAGGAGTCCAGCAGGAAACAGGGATGGGGAGTTGGGAAGGAAGGAGGACAAGACACTTACTCTCCTGGTTCTTCCCGTGAGGTTGACTTGGGCTGGTTGTGTTTTTCCACTTAAACTGCTCCCCCCAAGGAGGCTTATCTACATGACTCTCCTTCTCACTCCAAAAACCTCTTCTCTCCTGAAACGTGTGCCAACAGGTGGTTACAGCTCCAGTCCTGCTGGTCCTGGATTTCTAACACTGTCCGCACCTTTGGACTATCGCAATTTCAATGTTCCGTTTGCTTCTATGGGGATTCTAGCTGATACAGAATGGATGGTGGAAGTGGACCCAGGAGACAAACTCATACAGTGGGACTCTGGGTTTGGGTTGGTCATGTGCTCAGGGATAGCTTCCTCGATGAGGGCAAAGGGGACAATGATAGCTTATGGTAGATGGTGGCATCATATTAATCCAAATTATCACTGAAGTTAGCATGATAAAAGGTGGAGGGAAAGGTATTGGGAGAGCAAGTGGTTCTAGAACCTAGGCACCAGGACTATAACAATGATTATAAAAACTGTGGATTCACCTGAGTCTCCTATGACCTTAGACATAATACATAGGAGAAAAAGACAAATGAATAGCTATGAATATGCACATGGACAAGTGGATGTTCCCCCAGGAAACTCTAAAGCAGTCCCTCCTCTCCTGTAGGCACTGGGAGGACAGGAATATGGACCAAGCCCAAGTCTCTCTGTTAAGTAAATGCTCAATATTATTAGTTTTCTTGAGGACACAGGTGGGGAAGAAACCAAGTGACATGTGACTTAAATTACCCATGGACAACTGGTGCCTTACCCCAAAACCCATAAAATCAAGGCTTATAAGGCAGCATTCCATTATAAAACGGAAGGTACAGATATTGAGTCCAAGCCATTCAGGTCAAGAGGGTGCCAGTAAGCTGCAAAAACAGGTGACTTACACTCCCGTATCTGCAGCTTTGTAGCCTATCCGTCAACCACACTATGGTTTCACAGAGAATTCCCTGCAATCAGTTTATAGATAAGGACAAAGCACAAACCCAGTTCAGGATTGGATCTGCACAGCACGCCAGCACCAGCCAGAAGTGGACAGCATCATGCTGCAGCCCCACTTGGACGGTCCTCAAAGACTGGTGAATGGAAATCCTCCCAGGGAACAGAACATCAGGCAGTGTATGTGATTGTCCACTTTGGCCTGAACTATGGATCTACACTGACTCATGCAGCGGATAATGGGTGTCTGGATCATTGAAGCGTTGGAACATACTAGTGTTCTACATGAATGCCATCCTAAAACCAATCATGGCTGTGGAGGCTCTCAGTAATCAAAAGGACAAGTTGACTCATCCTGTGGATCTTAGCTGGCCTTTTCCCTAGTCACTCTGATGCTTGCTCAGTGGACCATGTATAAAATGGTCTTGGCAACAGAGATGGAGACTATGGTTGAGCTCGAGTACATGGGCCCCATCAACAAGGTTCATCTGACTCATGCATGGATGAATGGGCAACCTGCTAATAGTAACTGATAAGCCCTTCATACAATACTATATACCACAATGATCAGATAGTTATTTGGTATGAGGTTGATTACATTGGATCATTCCCATCATGGAGGAGGTAGCAGTTTGTCTTCACAGGGAAGGGACACAAATTCTGGATGTGGATTTACCCATAGAATTTCTGCTAACATCTCCATTCATAGACTTCAGCAGGCCTTATCCATTGCCATGATACCTTTCACAATATTGCCTCTGATCACAGGCATTAGTTTTAGCACATTTCCCATTATGCAAAGGTAGCTGGCTTTACATAATACTGGAATGACCTGATGTAGGCTCAAATACAGCACCAGCTAGGAGATAATAATGCCTTAAGTTGGGATGCTATCTTACTGAGTGCACTTAAGCTTTAAACTGGAGATCAACGGATAGTGCTGACAGCCCCTAAACCGGATACATAGGCCTGGAGACCAAGAGGTAGAGATGGGGGAGGGAGGTGATCCTTCTCATTATCATGCCTAATAAACCCCTTGAAGAGTTTTGCTTTGTGTCCCTACAACCTTGGGCTCAATAGGTTGGGAGGCCCTAATGCCCAAGGGAGAAGTGCTTCCACCAGAAAACACAGTTATGGCTCTGATGGACTGGAAGCTGAGCCTGCCCCCTACTCATTTAGGGCACTTTATGCCAATAAACCAATAAGCAGAGAAGATCACTGCAGTGGTGGGGCGATTGTCCCAATTACTTGGGGGAAATTGGTTTGTTGCTACACAACGAGATAAAGAAGAACGATGTTTGGACTCTGGGGATTCATGGGGAGTGCTTCTTCATAGTCCCTTGCCTGAAAGAACTGGTCATTAAAAACTGGAGCAATGCATCAAGAATTCAAATTTTATGGGAATGAAGTTTTGAGTTATCCCACCAAGCGAAGAACCTCACCCAGATGAGATTCTGGCTGAGAGTCTACCATCAAAAGGGTAGAAATGGGGGCGCCTGGGTGGCTCAGTGGGTTAAAGCCTCTGCCTTCAGCTTGGGTCATGATCTCACGGTCCTGGAATCAAGCCCTGCATCGGGCTCTCTGCTCTGCAGGGAGCCTGCTTCCTCCCCTCTCTCTCTGCCTGCCTCTATGCCTACTTGTGATCTCTCTTTCTCTCTGTCAAATAAATAAAAAAAATCTTAAAAAATAAAAGGGTAGAAATGGTAGCACCAATATGTGAAAAGCCAAAATGCAAGTACCTGAAGCCTTGACCCCATAGCAGGTGTCACCATACAGATGGTTCCAGGGGCCAGGTGAGTCATGTGAATGAGAGAGGTGAGATGGGTAGGGGCTCTAGTGAACTGAGAACATAAACCCTGTCTATACGGGGTGGCCAGTTATCAGCTCCATTGGATTGTTGCCACATGAGAATGCCCATAGAGTATGGCCAAAGAAACCCAAGTCCACATTTTTACACAATATATTTTTGTTTCAAAACATTAACAATTATTCCACTTAAAAAAACCCCTTCATTGATCAAACACATCAAGCTTCATGGCCACCAGGATTTAACTGCTGCCCTACGGTCATGGAAAGAGAAACTGATTGAACGAGGATCCAAGCCAGAGGCGTTGACCATAGCAGAAGAGTGAATGGTTACCACACAAGGTAGAAGAAACCCCATTCATGTAATCCACAGTTCTAATAAGAGGGATGGCAGAGAAATGGAGTGACAACCAGCTATGCTGATGTGGTCAGAAGAACGTGAGACACAGCAAAAGGACTAAGACTGGACATCAGAGTTTAAGCACTTTGAGGCACCAGAAGAGTTTCACTTGGGTGACCTCCTTTCTAGATATTTAAGAAAAAATGATGAATTCCTTTGAGTATGAGTCAAGGCTAATCTCTTTTCTTATAAAGTTTGATAGCCTGTTCCCTTCTGCAAGTGTCATAATGTTACAGGAATTACCTACTAGGGCAGTTTTCCAGGAATCTTTTTTGGATACTCTTTCCCAAGAAGATGTCTTTTGAATCACCCCCTCCCTGGGGCCAGGTAATTCTCCATTATGAATGGTAGTTCGACACCTCAATCCAGCTCACTTTACCATTGTGTAATTTTCTACCCTTTGGAAATTTCTACCAGTTTGGCTCTTACTGGAACATCCATCCATTCAGCTGCCTCTTGAGGAAGCTCCTTGCTCAGCAAGGATGGAGACAGAGGAGAAGGGAACTGAAGGAGAATGAGAGGGCCAGTTGCTGGCTGGTTTCTTCTGCCTTCCCTCCTGGCCCCTGGCTGCTTTCAAGGAGCTCCTTCACTGGCTAGATCTGCATCCTGGGGGCCTCAAACTCTGTTCTGGTGTTTGGCATCAGAGGTTGTAATATGCTGGGAAGAGCTTAGATCTGGAATTAGAAGACCTGTGTTTGTGTCCTGCCTCTAATAACTAGGTGCTCCTGGCAATCATTTAGCCACTCAGGATTTTAGTGATAAAATGAGAATAATATCTCTCTGTGGTTTTTATCCAGCTCAAACACATGTATATAAAAGGCTTTTTATAACCTCTAAAGCATCACATAGATATAGGTCAGATGGCTCTTGCCATTGATATTAAAAATATTTATGTTTAAGCACAGAGGGGTTGTGGTGAAGGCACACGTTCATAAAGGTTCATTTTCTTGTAAAATAGAGTGGACCCTGGGAAGTGTCTGCCCAGCCAGGTCTGTATTTCCCAGTCTCCTTTGCCTTTGGGTGGGATAAAGCCATGAGCACTTTCTAATGGAATACAAGCAAAAGTAATGCATGTCACTTCAGAGCCAAGGGAGTCCGAAGTGTGTGTGCCTTCTCGAATATTCTTCCTTTCTGGCACTGGAAGAGGAGCATGCCAAGGCCTTAGCGAGGGGCAGAAATGCAAAATGGAGGGAAGTGGATTTCCTGGATCATCATGTGGAAGAGAACTACCTGCTACCTGGGCACATCCTCGTTGGATTATCGCAAGAGTGAGGAGCAAACTTTCATCCTGCTACGCTTCTGTGATCCTGGGGTTTACTTATTATAGCAGCAATATCAGCCTGGTAACAAATAAATCTGGGAGCGGGAACGCGTGGCTCAGTCAGTAAAAAGTGCTGAAAATGAACATGTGTGCAAAGGCTGGAAATGTCTTTTTTCACTCTAATACACAGGCCACAGGGCCAGGGAATTCCAAAAGGACCTCTGCAACGCTCTGTCGGGTAAGGTTGTTGTTATACATACACACACATGCACACGTGCATGCCTATAAACACACAGGTGCACACATCACTTTTGTGTATGTTTTCCAGAAGGCCAGAGTGAAAGGTAGAAGTAATAGCCTCTGAGGCCATGGAAGAGCTTATCTGTAGCTCAGGAAACTAGTCCAGACCAGAGATGGAGCGGTGCAGGTCCACAGAACCAAGGAATGACAGCCTCCAGGCCAGCACCTGGGGCTTCAGGTTCCCAGGCTCTTCTTCTCAACCCTCTTTCCCATTCCCTCTGGTTTATCCCAGCCTCTCCCTTGATAAAAGCCTGAAATCTAGATAACCCAGAAACGGCTCAAAAAGGGGGAATGGTAGGTACAAATGGATCTCATGACTTAGCATCTACCCTGTAATCAGCTAAAGGACATTTTTCATTTGCATCTTAGTGGCTGGCAAAGAACTGAAAGAGCCTGTTGGCCAAACCTTTCTCCTTGTCTACTTTTCTGGGTTGTTTCGTGTCCCCTTGAACCCTACATTCTAGCCAAGCCTGCCAGCGTTATCCCTGGATGATACTATAACCTGCTTACCCCTCTTACCAAGCCCCCTCACCAAAAGATTCTTCCTTTAAGATCCTACTTAAATGTCACGTGCTCTGTTTTTCCCAATGCTTCCAGGCTGAGTTAGTGTTTCTGGTGGTACCTATTTATGGCATTCTCAGAGCACTCATGACAGAACTGGAATTTTTATTTGTACCTTGGTGGTTCATATGCTTCATAGGCCCCTTCCCAACACTTGGCTTTTTGGAAAGGGCAATAGTACCTGTGATGTCACCCCTCTCCTTTCCTGAGCCGTTCAGACTGGGAGTTCAAACTCCCAATCCACAGGCACCGCACCCCCAGCCTCCAACAGAGGGTTCTGCCTTTCAGGAATAGCCCTTTGGGGATAGGAGATTGGTCTCATTCTCTCCATTAAGAATTCATTCTCAAGAGAAAAGGGATGTTCCCGTCAATTGTGGGAATGGAGCTATAGAGTTATGCCATAGTGTCAGGGCGGGTGGCCACACTTGGCCATGGGTCAGACAAGCAGAGCACCTTGAGAGGGAGAGGAAGGGGCCAGATCTGAAGGGGAGACAGGAGCAAGGAGTGTGGGGACTATGCCATCTGGGGGTGGGGAAGAGAAGACTTGGTTCCCGAGGGCTTTCAGCCTCCTATTGCCGGCTGTACCTTCTGTCTTGAGTTCCATGAGAGCAGTCCCTTCACCAGGCCTTTGCAGCATTGCCTCCCCTCCCCCCACTTCTTGGACGAGGTTAATGGGTTTCTGTTTCTTGGAACCAAAAGGGCCCTGGTTAAGAAAGCATTACCTGTGCCTCTGGACCATGAGTTGCTTGAAGTCTTCCGTCTATCACCAGAATGTAGCTCAAGGCTGTGACGGTGTTCAAAATCCACTTGTTGCACAGATGATAAGTCAATGAATGAACGAATGTGCCTACTGGTAATAAACACAAGGCCCCGTTTGCCTGGCTGGACTCCTGCCCCACCGTGCCTTTCGGATACAAAAGCCTCCTTCCCTTAATCACCACAGCTCTGCTGCTTCTGTCCCCCAGCATCCCATCGTCCAGCTTTTGACAGGTGGCATTTCCCTGACGTATTTTTTTGCTTTAAAAACACTGGGTCTGGAACACTGGCCTCTGAGGGAACGCAGAGGCAGACAGGAGATACAAATAGGACATGACACTTTCACCTCAACCACATCTGCTCCAGAAGAAAAACCCCAGCTGGCCCCCTGGACCTCTTCCTGAAGAAACATGGAAGGAGCAAGCTGTATTTAGAGAGATATAAGTATAGCTTTTATTTTTTTTTTTTAAACCAACCCAACATTTCCACTGGCAACTGTCAACATAGCTTATGACATGAGCACTGTTTCTTTTTTAGTTATTTTTTTCTTAAAAAAATGTGTTTAAAATTAAACAGGTGTTTTTTTAATTTCTCTTTTTTCCCCTTAAAAAAATGTATTTATGTCAATGCAGAAAGCCTAAAGATCTGTGGGCAGTTTTGTGATGAGTTCCTATGTGTATCCGTGTGTGTGTGTGTGTGTGTGTGCACGCGCGTGCACACACAAGCGTGTGGGTTTTAAAGCCAGGTCCTTTTCAAATTTGTTGGGAAAAGGTCTGTAGGCCACAGCAATCTCTTTTTCTATAAACCCAGGCTCCGTGGGATGATAGCAACTAAAGTTCCTCTTAGTGGGGACAAGAAATAGCCCACAGGCTGGAAAAAGAGCTTCGTGACGTTTAAAAACAAGCAGGAATGTGGGAGAGATGAGAAATTCCAGTTCCTCTCTTGTGAAAATGCTTTCAAACGTGACCTGAGGGTCCAGGAGAGGTGGAAGGAGCCCCTGGTTTTCTTATCAACCTCTCGGTTGATTAAAAAAAAAAAAAATCTCAAAAAATACAGTCAGGCCTCTCAGTGTGGCACATTAGAAAGTGAGGGGCTGGTGAGGCTGACATTTGTCTGACACACTGACGCTTTTAAACACAATCTTTCCCCTTAAAGATCTCACGAGGTGGACAGCTCTTCTGCTCGGCCTCAGATCCGAAGCCAAAGATGACTCAAGAAGCCATCTATGCCTTTTGTCTCCCCAGCCGCCCTCTGTCATCAGATCCCGTTCCTATTCCTGTCCCCCGTCTCACAAGTGGTGAGTCGTCCCCCCCGCACAAGGATGAACGTATAGACCCGGCCCCAGGGAGATGGACAGAGTAAACTGGAAAGGGGAGGGAAGGAACCATGACTTTTTGCTTTGAACTGGATTTTGACAGAAGCATATAAAGGTCTTCCTGCCCCTGCCACAGCCCTGGTTCTTCAGCCCACCGCATGGGTGTGCAAACACACTACCACCCAAATGCCAGCCCTCTCCCACTGAGAAAGAAAGCAGATGTGGGGGGGGGCAGTGCAGGATTCCGCTGGAGCCAAAAGAGCTGTTACCGGAGGAGAGGGGGAGAGGGTGCCACTGAGCGTCCTGCCTCTGCCTGTCCCTCCCAGGGAGTTCCTCCACAGCACCTTTGTTAACCGACTTCAGAAGGAAAAGACATATGAGCAAACAATGAGCGACACCTGATGGCAAAGTGAGCACAGTAATGGCTACGATGAAAAGAGAACCGGAAAGTGGCCTGGGGGGGGGGGGGGGGGCTGGGCAATAGGACTCACTTCCACCCCCACCAGCTGGGGGACAGTGTGGGGATGCAACCAACAGGACAGACGTGGAAGCCCTGCCCCAGGGAAGGAGAAGAAGCAAAGGGATAATCAGAGGGCGGTGGAAGGTTTGACCTCTGCTGTGGGTCAGGACACGGATGGGAAGATGGGGAGGAGGTGGATTTGTGGCTGTTGTTGGTTTGTATTGAATTAAATACTTTGTAAAGAGGGTTTTTCCTCCACTCAGTTTGACTGGTTAAGACTCTGCCCTTTCAGTCCCACTGCCCCGGGGGGCCTAGGTCGGGTGAGGTTCCTGGGGCCTCTGTGGGCTGCTCCCCCACCCCCCAGGTGAGGTCACGGTGGCCAAGTGCCCTTCTCTCAGGAGAAGTCCGAGGCATGTGCAGTGGAGGCCC
Source organism: Enhydra lutris kenyoni (assembly GCF_002288905.1). Lineage (NCBI taxonomy): Eukaryota > Metazoa > Chordata > Mammalia > Carnivora > Mustelidae > Enhydra > Enhydra lutris. The sequence continues at coordinate 2,920,297 of NW_019154104.1, forward strand.
CGCACCCAGGCTCAGAAGCCCTTGATGTAGCAGTAGGCCTCCAGCGTGGCAAAGAGTATGTACAGGAGCCACAGGCCCACAAAGAGCCACGTCGTGGCCAGCTTGCAGCCGCGTGGGCCCCCCAGCTCCCCGCCCAGGTGGGGCCGCCGGCGGTACAGAAGCACGCTGATGCACACAAACGCGAAGATGGTGAAGAGGGTGACCGAGAAGGCCAGCGTGCCCGCTGACACGTAGAACTCCTGTCCCTGCAGGGCCCAGTAGATGGCGGCCACGGACCAGGCCAGGCCAATGCCCAGGAAGACGTTGATGGCGTTGCTGCCCGTGACATTGCCGATGGAGGCATCAGAGTACAGATCCTGGATGGCCGCGGCTTTGCTGGCAAACATGTCTGGAAGAGGGAGAGAGGATGGGAGCTGGAGGGAGCCTGAGACGCGGAGGGCCCCCCACTCCCGCCCCGGCCCCACTGTATGTACAGAAGGCAGCTGGGGCCCCAGACCAAGCTCAGGAAGGAGAGGCAGGCTGTGTGGCCTTGGACATGAACAGGCTGTGTGGCCTTGGACAGGTCACCTCACTTCTCTGGGCTTTAGGTTCCTCATCCGCTGGGGTCTGAAAGATCCCTAAGGGCCTAGGTCCTGATATTTACTGAGTGGGTGTGCTGTTCCCTTTGGATTTTTTTTCTTCTTCTTCTTTTTTTTTTTTCCCGGTAAGGGGAGTTTGCTATTTCTCCATCTGCCCAGGGAAACTTGGCCGCCTGGGAAGCTGCTGAGCGCAGATGCTGATTGTAACCATCTTGCACAATATCAGCTCACATAACAGACTCATGGCCCCCGGGCTTGGCATTGCGTTAGGGGCTGGATTTATTCGGACAGAGACATGCCAGGGAACCATGAGGTACGGACTCAAGGAAGATGGGACTCAGTCTCTGTAGTTAGTATATGGGGCACGGGGCTCTGCGAGCTGCTTGACTTTAGATGTTGGCCTGGACTGTAGGCGTTGGGAGGACTGTCGGGGACATCTAGCCACCCTTTGATTTCACAGGTAAGGATAATAAGGGTCAAGCAATCTACCCAAGGTTACACGGGCAGTTAACAAGACATTTGGTCCTAAAACTCTCATGGATGGGCCCTTTGCATATGATCATCCCAAAGAATTTCGGGCAAAGCCATGAAATCAGCTGAGTGCACCACTGTGTAACCTTTCTCAAGCCCCTGATGCTGCCAGCTGCTCCCTGACCAAGTGCAAGGACTTGGAAGTGTCCCAAGCTTGTCCTGGCTTGCCTCCTTCTTGCCAATTTTCTCGGATCTCGGAGAGAAAATCTCTTGCCTTTTCTTACCTATGACCTTGCTCTTCCCCCTCTGATCCTCTGCAATTTCTTTTCACGTGTGTCCCTTTTCCCACTGTGATAGTTCTGCTCCTTTCCCTCTGTTAGTTCCGTCCCTTGAGGCCTGGAGAACGGAGATCACAGGGCATCTCCTCCACAAAGCTTTCCATGCACCATCCATCTAATTTCCTACCACCTGACACATTTCCAGGAGAGCCAAGGCTCTTGCATCACTAATGTGCAAATCATCCCACTGCTCTGTGCTGGGGTTTGGGGACGAGGTTTCCCTGGAGTGTCATGTCAATTCAGTTACCCTCCAGGGGGATTTATTCTCTTAGTCCAGGAAGAGTTTCCCTGGGTGCAGCCAGCAGAGTCCCGTCTGATGGGATTCAACGTAACCCTCTTGGCACTTGACACTCTCTCTTCCTTGCTGTGGCAGCAGGGAGGCTCCCTGGCAGGAGTTCAGGTTCAGATGTCCTGGACACCCAGCTGAACTCAGTCAGGAGCCTGAGCTAACATAGCCCTCTGCTCCTTGTCGTTCCAGCCCAGCTTATATAAGCCTCTCTTGGAAGCCGTTCACGAACCAGCCCAGCCCCATCCCTCCGTCTATGCTAACACAGCACCTCTACTCTCTTGTCATTTAACTTAAATGGAGATGATTTCAATAATGGGAGTTGAGTCGTTTCTGCCGCTAGCTGCTGAACTCCACTCAGAGTGGGGAGCGCGCCTGCCCACCTTCCACGACAGCCTAGCACGAGACTGCATCGGGCTCCATGAATATTTGCCTAATGAATGAATAAATTCAGGCTTGCTCTTGTTCGTCTCTGGGTGTTTATGCGAAAAGAAAAGAACATGTAATTCATCATATGAAAGGACACGAGCTCACTAAGCTTCCTCTCCTGTCCTGTCAGGAGAAGATTTGTACTCACAGGTGTCCTTCTAAGTGAGGGAGCCAAGAATTCTCGTGAAGATTTCCAGGGCGACACCTTCCAGCGGGCTAATCTTTGGTCTCAGAGGCTGCCAGAGACACGTGGGAGGAAAACTGTATCTATGGTCTTTGTGTTGTTTGTGGCCTTCATATCACGTGGCGGTTGAGAAAGTGGGCTGCTCACACGGGCAGCCGATTTAGCTCTGTGGGCCTCAGTGTCCTCATTTGTCACGTGGGGATAATAATGATCCCGATTACGTAGGGATCTGGTAAGCATTACAGAGAGAAAACATGTCAACTGTGTGGCATACACAGAGCCCGACACATCAAAAGGGCTCAAGGAATGTCTGCTCTCACTAGTGCTGTTGTCAGGAATCCCTTTGACTTCCGCACACCTTCGGGGCAGAGGCTCTGTTAGCTCAGATCAGTGGTAGTAAGAAGATCTTGAGGCAAAGTGGAGGGGGTCACTTGGACCCAGGAGTAACCTCTTTGCAAACCCAGGCTCCCCTCACTCTTACCTGGCACAGAGGTGCCAAATGCCACAAAGACAACAGCTGTGACTGAGTCCTTGAGACCAATGGTGCAGCCAAAGTGGGAGGCCAGGTCCCCGATGACGGCCGTGAGCATGCCGATGATGAGAATGGACACGACGAAGCAGGCCCAGCCGTGACAGTACTCCGTGGGGGGCACGCAAGCAAACAGCACCTTCCAGAAGACGGTCAGAAAGTGCATGACGTAGTCAAAGCAGGACGGCAGCCTCTCCTCGCCTGACTCATCCTCATCCTCATCCCCTGCTGCAGACAAGATAAAACAGGCCCCCGGGAAGGGCGCGAGGTCAGGTCCCCATTCAGGAAAACTCAGGTCAACCCAACATGGCAAGCATTATCAGTGGGCAGGACACTCCCGCTCTCTCCTGAGCTGCCGGGGGGCCAGGTTGCGGGTGCCTGAAAACACTGGAGAAAGGGGAGCCGGACAAAGGGTCGGGGTGGGGGGAGATCACAGGAGGGACAAGGTGATGAGGCAGAGAGGAGGGTGGAGGAGGCTTCCTCGGTTGCCTGGGCCAAGAAAAGCAAAATCAGCTGTATGTCTGAGCTCCTCCCTAACTTTCCTGACCCGCCTGCTGAAGTAACCTTGTGGTTCCAGTTGCCATCCGTCCCCAGAGGCGCGGCTGTCATTCCAGATCATGTGGGCATACCAGAGAACCAGCGCCATCCTCCCGATATCCCGTGGGACAGAGCGGGGCTGGGCCCCATTGTCCTCGCCAGGAAACAGGGGCCAAGTGGCCCGTTCAGCGGTCCGGGAGGAGAGGATGTGCTGAGGCCCGCTGGCACCCGGTCCGGGGCAGCCTCGGTTAGATTTAACACGATTGGAGGAAGTGAGGGTTTTAACAAGCAGGAGTTAGGACACGTGAGTTCCGGTTGCAGCTTTGCCAGGAAGAGGATCTGTAAGCTGGGGAAAATCACCTCTTATTTCTAACCCTCAGTTCCTTTGTTCAAGAAAGGAGGGGGTTTGATGATGTGGCCTATATTCTGTTTATTGTCCCCTTAGGGGCAAAGTAATGTCATCAGAGGGTGTCCTGGGGAGATCTGAGGAGGGCCACGTGAGATGTGGGGGAGCAGCGGCTGAAGACACCCTCTCTTCCTGGCGGTCCTTCTGCTCTGGCTCCTGGGCCTCAGGGATGTGACCCTGTGGGTTGCTATGACAACGAAGCCTCATGAAAGCAGACAAGGCCAGTGGAGCTGGGCAGAATGAGGAGGCTGTCGTGGTGCCAAGAGGCACTGTGGGTGGTGATGGAGACACCTTGTCTGGGGTCCTGGCTGTGCTCTGGGCCACCACTGAGGGAGCCTGACAGTGAATGGACAAGGAGAGGTCTGGAATCATCCAGAGTGGAGGTTTGCCAGTGTCAATGCGGGGAATTTACAAACTCTGGACCCCCCACATCTCTAATCAGAGTAGTCCTCCACTTAACAGAAAAGGAGGACCAAAATAATGAGAGGAAGGAATGATGGAAAGCAGAATTTAATGAGTTCTGTTTGGCACCGGACTCTCATTCAGCTTTGCTGAGAAAGGTCGAAATGATTCCCTTTTTGAATGAGGAAATTGAGGTGGAGGGAAGCTAACTTGTCCCACGTCACACAGCAGAGCCAGGATTCAAAACCAGCAGGTAGCCAGGCTCTCCCAGCTACCCCATGATTCTTCTCCGAAGTGACCTGGTAAAACAGGCCAACAGCAAGGACTAGATCTGGGATGCAGAGGCCTTCCCAGAAATCGGTAGCTGCGGATGGGGCTGTGTTCGCCCTTCTCTGGAGTTGCCTGTTTCTCTCAGCAAGGCCAGTGCCCATCTTGAGACCCTCTTACCTGCACTGACAGTGATGGCCTCCATGAACTGGTCCCTCCAGGAATGGGTCCCCACAACCATGGCCAGGTTTGTCTTCTTGATCAGTTTGTCCACCGTATTCTGTTGGGGAGATAAAAACTCGGAATCATGAAGTTAGAATGCTCAGGACTGTGGAGGAGTCTGATGCTTCAAGGGGATGAAAGATGTCTTGCATTCTGGGCATATATCCACATGGGTTCTGGGAATAATGGCCTTGCATGGTATCTTCTGGGTCAGTCTTTCTATTTCTCTTTTCTTTGGTTGTGATGGCAGATATTGGATACTTAGAGCTATACAATAAAGCATAATGGTATTGATACCAATAAATGTTGCCCCAGAGATGTAAATTTTAGAATTTTTGTTTTTAAAATTCAGTTGAACAATAGAAATAATACATACAGGGGCTTTATAGCCCTTTTATTCCATTTGTTATGTTTCCTCCCAATATTCCTAGGATCTAAATGGCCAGGGCTATTCGTTCCAGGTTACACATGGGGACATTGACACTGGGTGAGTAGGTGATTTGTTCAGTTTCAACTTCATTATTGAGTGGTGAAATCGGAACAAAACTTCTACCTCCCACCGCATTACTCTATTATTCAATTAGATCTCACTTATGGCCTGACCTTGAACTCAAAGGATTCTTCAATGATGACCTCTAGTTTGGGATGTTCGCCCAGTACTGGCTTTCCCATTTCTGCTATCCTCTTGGCCTCCTCCTCCTCCACAGTCAGCTTTCTGTCTGTCACCTCTGCAACAAAACAAAATCAGACTAGCTTTAGCACATTCTCCACTCCCTAGGGATCTATAGCTCAGAGCATCAGGCACAGGCAGTGGGCACAAAGCAAGCTCAAGAGTAGGGACTTTGGGTACTTTTTAGTGTCTCTTTCTATAACATGCTGAACATTTTATGACCATCAGACCATGAGAGGGTCCCCTGCAGGCCTGGGATAAGTATTCCTATTTCCATCTTATAACTGAGTGTGCAACCTGACCCAAAGACCTTCCACGAAATAGCACCTAGTGAAGTTCCCAAGTCATCTGGTGAGATATTGGAGAGTTGGGAACAAAAGCATTTACCAATTTTGAATTGTTGGGCCTGACTGTTCAACTACTTGATATAAAAGTTCTTGGAGGCCAGAACCACATGTTAATCCAAAGGGTATGTCTACTGGTTCCCGTTAACATCTGTTTCCAATGATGCTGGGGCTGTGCCCTCTGTAGAGGAGAAAGCAGGAATATCTACACTCCATACAAGTGAATGTTGTCCTCACAGTGAGAAACTTGGAAGAGTTCCTGAAAGATTTCCTGATTATCCAATGAAAGGTCCCCAGGATTTCTGTAGGAACCAGGTGTATTTCTTCTGGAACAGAAATACTTGTTCAACCAAAACCAAAAGGAAGCTCTTCCTTTACTTTTTTTTGAGGCATTCCCTGTGTCCCCCAGCATCTTGACTCATTTACCAGAGGTCCCTTCTCATGTTGAATGGTGCGAAAAATGTTCCACTTCAGCTGGTGAGTCCATTTTAAGACCACTTCACCACGAAGACATGTTTTCTGGATTAGAGTGAAATAGAGATTGAATCTTTTTATTCCCCTTTGATTAGAAAATTGCTCTTGGCAGCCTGTTTCTTTCAGAGATCATTTAAACATCTTTCCTTCCAAGCCCACAATTTTATATGCAATTAATTCTTTTATTGAGTTCCTTAATTGCTTTCATTCCACACAGTGAATCTCCTATGGGAATCCTTTAGTCCTTGGATAATCTCAAGGACAAAGTGGGTCAGAGGCCAAGGAGGTCTTCTTTTCTCTCTAACCTGGAGATTGGTGAGGCGTAAGGATGGATGAGGCTTGAGCCCTTGAAGTTGCAAGGAAAGGAATTCACTGGAAAGACGATAAGCCAAGAGTGTAAGTTACCAGAGAGGCTGCTTTATAGGAGAATTTTCTTAGTTGTCCTGAATGAAGATGGGAAGAAAGTATGCACTGGGTTCCTGAGCTGGCTGCTCCACTGAGTGCTTCTGGCCCCAAACGCAGAAGGCAATCCCAAAATGTTTGGGAACTGTCCGTGGTGCTGTCCTCCTGTAGCGTTGGTGACGACTTTCAGAAGGAATTACTTCTTAAGGATCAATGTCCTGTCTATTTCTAAGTAAGCAGACACCCTCTAGCAGTCTAACTTTATTCAATCCATTGATTCAGAGTCTTTTATTAGTTAATTATGAAGGTAAATCTGGGTATACCTAGGGTTCTGGCTATGAAGTCAGTGATCCTAGAAGCCAGGTTGCAGGCTACTGTGAGAAGAAGCCTTTAGAAAGAGACTTATAGATTCTTTAAAAACAAGAGTACTTTTTCCCTCTACTTGTAGGTTTTGGCACCATATCACAATGGCTATCCTAGCAGTGACAGTATTATTCTACTTTATTCTACTCCTCCCTCCCCGATGCCCCCATGTCATACTTTACATGTGCCTCAAGAACTCTATACCAATATAATGAGCTCTCCAGTGACATATAAATGTACCTGTCTAACCCCTTGTTTAGCTATCAATCTGGCACTATATCCATCTGGCAGGATATTGATCTACCTACTGACCTATCCACCCCTGTGGTGACATTCAGTTTTTCCATCTAGCTTTTTGCAAAAATCTCTCTGACAAATACCAATCCTCTATCTTTGGATCTCCCACAGCCCCACAGAGGAACTTCATATATATCAGTTAAGTGATTGATTCACATGCCTTTAAATCAACTCTGATTTAGTGTCTTGGTTTGATAGTAATTCTATTTCTGTAATGATCATTCCTTTACATTCAAACTACTTTCTTGAGAGAGTGACAAGTCTTCCATTTAAAAGACCATAATGACTGTGATAGCTTGTTTATGTAACTCCTCAGAATCTCAAGTGAAGGTGGGTGGGTAGGATAGGTGATTTTGATATTTGGACTGACTGAATAAACTCTCAGATCGCAGGAAAGGGGGAGGGGAGGGAGAGAGAGAGAAAGAGAGAGGATATGAATAGGATGAAAGATTGAGCAAATATTGGAAGAACAAAGAGCTTGCCAGGCCAGACAAGAATAGATTGCTCTCAATGCTCTACAGGTATCCTCAGAAAGAAATGGGGCGATGCAGCTAGTGCGCTCATTTCGAGGTCCCTGAGCTTGGTGGTATAGCTCAGAATGAACATATTTATTCTGTCTTTCACCACCAGACATTGTTAATCATGTTTGCCTGTCCACCCAGGAAAATTAAGACAAGAACATGAGATTTCCAGTGAGTTTTAAGTCTAACCATGGGCTCCTAGATTAAAAGTTTACAGAGTGAAAGATCTAGAAAGTGATACCTGCTTTTCTTATTTTAGCTTCTATTGGTATTTTTGCAAATATGTTCAAAGTACAAGAAAGCCTAAATTAAATCACCAGTCTTTGTTGTGTGTCTATGTGTGTGGGAGGTAGTGGGGATGGGTGGAAGCAAGAGTTGGAATAAAGAAGCCCAAATATCTTCTCAGGCAAGAAAGTTACTGGAGAAGGAACTCCCAATGCTATGACATTAATTCCTTGAGGGAATAGTGGAATATATGGGGTCAGAGGTAGTTCTTATCCTGTTGGTATAAAGAGGAAGCAAATGGCCAAGGAAGCAGGAGTCCCTTTTTTTTTTTTTTTCAGGAAAAAAAAAAAAAAGGGTTTGCCTATGTTTATTGTTGTTATTGTTTAAAGCCTCCAAGGACGTCAATGTTCTTTATATATTACCCTTCTCAATACCCGGTGCAGCCTATTCGTAATTTTGAATACGAGTGAATTCTGTAAGATGTTTTGCCTCTCAATTGCTCTTAAATTTTTTTTTATATCTTCAAAGAACTGATGAATTTAAAGTGTTATTTTAACTTATATTGAGACATCTTGCATAGCTCACTCTGCCTGCACTGAGAGTTACAGAATTGCAGATATGCTGGAAATGCTTTCCTATCTGTTCACAAAGTTGGATGTCATTTATGATTTCATTACACCAATGCAAGCATACTCTCAAAGAAGGTATTCATCCTACAACAGAACCTACATTCTGCATGAGAATGTGTCCAAAATAAATTCCCCCAAATTTCTATTTCCAGCCAGATCATTGTCCCCACCACCCATAATATCCTAATTCTTCTTCATGTTCATGGCACATGTGACTTCAAGGGTCAATGACAAATGAACCAAAGTTCTAGCAATTTAGGTCTCAGCTGTAATGAGATGGAAGATCTCCAGGATCAGTAAAATTCCAGATTCTTTAAAAATTGCTTTTCACCTTCTCACAGCAGCTCCTGATTATTTTCCCCTGGTTCCCTCAAGATCAAAGTATTTGCTTTCAAATCCCATCACGATCCCATTAGGAGCTTCAGCCCTGACTCTCACCCTCTCTTGCCCTACAACATAAGATGACAGTTGAACTAAGACTCTGGAGAAGTCTATGACCCACTGTCTGTTTGTAAGTTTCAACTCTCTTCCTGGTCCCAGAGAGGACCAGTTCTGCCTTTACCCACATCTGCTGATAGAAGTGATGCTCAAAGAATTGTCTACTTCCTCACAATTACTTCAAGTGGGGAAATAAAGCTCTCAGTCCTTAGGAGAACTTGTCAGGTTACCTGGAGCCCGCAGTTCCTATTAAATAAATCAAAGTACATTGGTCTTAAACTAAATAATGGCACTGGCGAGAAGCAAGAAAGAGGGGGCAAGACACCTCTTACCTGGAGACAACAGGAGCACTGTTCGCAAATGGATACCAGACAAGGGGAAGAAAGAAAAGGAAAGAGCATTAAGGTCCCATCTTGAAAGTATCCCCAGGCTTTGTGGTTGCAGCAGGGTAAGGAAGGCAGTGAGCTTAGTGGGTGAGAGCCCTGCAGCCACATGCAAAGGGCAGCATTTGGAGCATGTGCAACCACAGCAGCAGCAAGAGATGTAAGCCACTGGAGGGACTGCTGAGCACCAGAGCCCTGACTTTCCCCACACATTTCCTACAGCTCTGGGCACAAGGGGAAAAGGAAGGAGGATGGGGAATCCAGGTGAGTGGAGCAGAGACAGAGTTGGTCATTCGTGATGTTCTAAGAAATCAGGTTATCATATCCATTCTGTAAAAGAATGAGGATCTAATTACCATGAAAACTGTATAGTGTAGCTGGCTTATCATTGGGGCACATGGCCCTAGGGTTTCAAGGTCCTGAGCAGTGGCCTACAAGAGTGGAACAGTGCTCAGTCCTGTGTCTTCTAGTCCTAACTTTATAACCAGATCGAGCTTAGCTTCCCAGTGCCCATACCACTCCCATGGCCACAAATAGCTTCCTAGCTACCACACTGGCCAGAACTTGGAGTTCCCCTCAAAGGAGGACCTCATGAAAAGGTAATTTCTGCAAAATGTCTTCTCTGAATGGTTTATCTTTTTAGAGATACAGCCTGGAGATTAGGGTAATACCATTTGGTATTACCTGTGCCAGGCAAAGTCACCGCAACTAGTAGGTGTTTGGTAGAGGTATCTTTTCTTGCCACCTAGTTTGGCAATTGTATTTTTTATAGATTCTGTGGTGCTGCATCTGGCAGAGTGTGTCTTTATTCCAGAAAGGACAGGCTAAATAGGGTCCAGGTATCCTGGACCAGAGAAACTGTTATACAGAAAGCTGTTTGTAGGTAGGACTGGGAAGCTGAGTTAGATGTACCTAACACAGGGCATCCCTAGCTCCCAAATTTGTACTTATGCTAAAAAATTCTTCTGACATACCACATTTCCCTCTCAATGGTGTCTCAGTACAGCCCCACACTCCCTGGCTCTTGTCATACAGAAGTCTGGGAACATCCCACTACATACTCGTGGTATGGCTGGTGACTGATGGTGCTGGGGAAGGAGTGGGGGTGGTGTCTGTGAATTGTTTCTTCTAAAAATCTCTAGGAACGCAGCTCCGGCCAACAATCCATCATTTCACAGTCACAACCACTGAAGACACTTGTGGATTGAGAATTTTTATGTATATGAGCAGAGCGAACAGCAGTTGACTTTTTCTGGTTCCTCCCATATGGAATTCCAAGGGGGTAAGTGAGTGACTCTCTTTGCTACATTGAGATGGATAGATAGACAGATAGCAAGAGAGCTTGTTCATTCTGCTCCTTTTATGGAGCTACATGGAAGCAGAGCCCTTCCTGGCCCCCCAGGCTCCAGGGGAAACCAGAAACCCAAATACATCAGTGAACCCAGGTAGGCCAGACAAGAGGAAGCTCTTCCAGAAAGGTCCCTCCTGGCCTGGTTTTCACTCAGAAGTCCCTCCCAAGCAGAGGGCTTGCAGTCAGCCAGAAATGGTACTATTCTCTGGTCATTGTCTACATGAATTTGAGACTTTCCACTTAGCAGTTACAGATGGGTCAGCGAGACCCAGATAGGCCAATTCTGAGTGACATAACACCTCCAGGGTGTTTTTCCTGCTGCTGTTGATGAGAGAATCTGCAGCTGAACTTTCCCCTGTATTGATCCCCAGGGTCAGGTGAGCATCATTTATCCCTGCTCGGACACCCCAGGGACATACAGGAAATAGCATAGCTCTGTGAGTAATTGGAAGCATCTGGGCAGCTTGTCTGGGGGAGCCCACTGATGTGGTAAGAAGGGGCACAGACAGGCCCCATGACTGGGGGAGAATGCTTTCCTTTCCACATGAGGCTCCCAGTGTCCAGGCCCAACAGCCTTGACCATGCTGCTTGGCGTTGCCCTCCGATGTCTACTTCTAGATTCTGGCTCTTACTCTAAGCCACGACAACCATGTTTCCTATTCATCCTCCCTTTTCCCTCCTCTAGCTTATCTGGAGCATTTAATCTCACCTCTAAAGTCTGTTTTGTCTGCCAAGAATAGAATCTGCTATTTCAAATGCAGTGCTTTTTTTTTTTTCCCCTTCGGTAACGCAATTGTCATTTTGACCATGCAAAGTCTATGCTGTTCTGAATGCCTAAGACTCCCCCATGCAGCAGTGGTCATGAAAAGCTTCCTACTGTACAGTTTCTCACTCTTAGAACAGCGGGGAATTCTGAAAATCAGGATGGGTTTTCATGTGATTCTGAGTCTAGACAATCCAGTTGTATGACCTTTCACCTAATGGTCTAATGCCAAAATATGGGAAGATGTGAAGACACTGAAAATAGACAATAGACCAGGAGGTCAGGAAATGCACATATTTCCTGTTGGCACCTTCGATCTTGGCATCTTGGTCACTGGGAAGACCTGGAGGGTCCTTGCTTTCTCACCTACTCACTCCCTGGGACTAGGCGCCACTAGGTCTCTGCTGACGTCTCCTTAGACAAAGAGTCCAGGGCAAAAAAAGAGGGGCGTCCTCAAATGGGGAGTAGCCAAAGGCATTTGCATTTGGCCAGGTCTCTTGAAGAGAGCAAGGTGTATCTTAGGTCCCTCCCTGTCCTGCTGTCGATCAGGGATTATTGGGGAGGCAGAAAAGAAGAGGGAGGCCTCTACTGGTGGAATAAAATCACGGATAGACTTTCAACCCATTCGTTGTGTCTGGAGCCACTGCCTGCTTTCCAGCTACCCTGAATGATCTCCTGTGCTGTTTTCATTTGCACCTAGTAACAGACTATGGAAATTGATACATCTAGTTTACAATGGCCTTAGGCGTCTGCTGCATCCAACCAATCATGAGGCGGTGAAGTAGATGCACAAGGGAAGTCGGAATGAGGTAGGGCAGGTGTTGAGACAACTTCTGAGAATGTTCTCAGTGGTAGCAATTGGCGGACTGGCAATCTAAACAATGGAACTAGAGATTTTCTCCCTTCGCTCGCACTCTGGCAGTCAGAATTATGGCGACATCCTATCAGGTGGCAAGGAGAGGATGAGTAATGGAAGATGGAGAGGGCTTTTGCCCCTAGGACACTAGGCATGCCCAAACCTAGGTAGACACAGAACTGGTCAGATCTGCAGAGAGTCCCCAGAAGACAGTGAGAACTGATCAATCCTGTCAATAAGGCTTTAGGAGTATAGTTGCTGAATCCCTTAGATCTGTCCTTTAAGGAAAGGCTTTATGCTGCTCTTTGTCATGTGAATATGGAGTAGTTGCAGAATAATCCCCCTTTTTGGACAATCAAGTGGGTCTCACTGTTCCATCCTCCATGAGGCTCCCAGAAGCATCTCTCTCCTGAAAGGGAGTGTGAATGTCCTTCTCTTGGTACCTCCCAAGAGCACCCTTCTCCAATCCCACATATGCTCCTCCAGCACTTTCGAAGTAGTGGTTTCCAATCATTTTTCTTCAAGGGAAGAAATCTTTCCTTATATCTTCCTTGGCTGCAACATAATCAGTCCCTTAGGAATGGAACCCTAGCAGGTATTCCAAGATGCATGTCTTGAGGAAGGAAGGAGATGGGGCCACTCCTCTGGTGGGAGATGAGGGTTATCTTGGGATCTGGGTGATAAGCCTATTTGCAGATGCCAAGCCAGGCAGGCTTCGGTGAACTGTGTTATTTCTCAGGGATCGAAACCCACTACACCATTTAGAGGCCCTTCTCCTATTGGAAAACCCGTAAGTCAATACTCTGGGCCCACCCAGTGTTAGTCCTTTTCCAGGGCCCTCTGGCTGGGGAGATTCCCATACCTGGAGCTATTGCCTTCTTTTTGCAGACTCTCAATTTTCTGCTTTAGGGATTGCATGGTCCTAAAGCAGCCTGAATAAAGGTAGAATGAGATGGGCTGGATGTCAAGGGGGAGGGAGAATAGTTCAGGACTCCAGATCATATGAAAACTTCCGAAGCCAGCTCTGTCTCAGAGAGGTCTCAGAAGCTATGGCCTCTGACACCTGGCACACCTTTTCATACCATGGTCTCCCCAGCTGTGAAATAGATAAAACACTTACCTCCATGAAGGGCAGAGTGGCCTATGAACCACTCTGCAAGGGAATAACCCGCCACGCACTCAAGGAAGGTTGGGGAATGCAGCAGGAAACTGTCAAAGCATCATAGCAACATGGGCCCCGGCCCCCATCCCAGACTCTTCCCCCATTCAATCCAGGCTCAAGGGTGAAGGGTGGGAGGGCAAGAAGGCAGGAAAGGGCACAGACATGCATGGCATCACATTCCTTTCTTTTTCTTCTCCTCCCCACCCACCAAGGAGTTTCCACAGTTACAGCTTTCATGGATGTGTGGGGGCTGTGGGGGAGAGTGCCAGGGACAGTGGTGATCAGATCACTGGATCACGGGGTGGGAGGAGGTAACTCGGTAGGGTAATGAGAAGTTGAGGCTGCAGCGCTGTCCAGAAGGTGGGAAAGGAGGACCGGGGAATCAGCTAAGGCTAAGAAGGCAGAGATGACACCGAAACAGGGTGAGAGCGAGAATACAGGAGGGAAAAGAATAAAAAAGTCCGTTGGTCAAAAAGAGGAAAAAGGAAAAGGGAAGAAAATGGTGAGGGGTGGGGGCAGGGAGGAAAAAAACAGAGTTGCTTTTTTTGTGGCTGTTGCTTTTCAGTTTCAATTTTTTCTCTTTTTTTTTTTTGGTTGTTGTTGATTTTTTTTTTTTTTTTTTTAAAGAATCTCACACCTGATATTCCACGTTCCATCCATTTCGGTTCACCAAGGACAATGAAGAAATTCTCTTGCCTTTCGTATTCCTCCTCATCTACTATTTTAACCCTTATGGTTTTCCTGTAGGGACAACAAGAGAGAGAGGGTGTCGACTGGGTCGGTAGATTGGTTGGTCATTTGGAGCACAGCCTTTAAAATCATTCCCCATCACTCCTGGCGCATGCAGCCCAGTCCCGCCGTGGCGGCATCTAGTAGGACTACGGTGGATTGTATTTTTCTCATATAAAAAAAACCGTCTCAGCTTTTCTTGTCTCCTTGGTCGTAGTTTGCTTATGGGTGTGAAGGAATGGGAGCCGGCAGGCAAGGAAAAGTGGGCAAAGGAAGGGTTCCAGGAGGACAGGAGGGAAAGGGGAAGGGCAAGGGGGGTGCTGGTGGGGGCGGTCAGTTTAGATCCTGCTGATGGTTAGTAAGAAGTCAGCTGGGCAGCACGTTCCACGGGGTGTCACATGGTAACTGGCATTTCCTCGGGAAGCAGGTAAACTACTGACCCATTGGGAACGATCCAGGGCCCTTCTCCAACAGGAGATATACCAATAGTACCAAGCCAGGGGCTCGTTTTCCCTTCCTGTGTCTATACTCACTTCTTATGTGAGCATCTTAAAGAAAACTTCAAAAGTATTTATGAGGGAGAGAAACGAAAGAGAGAGAGAGAGAGAAAGGAAGGCAGAATTCTAATATCTTTGTCATTCTTGATCTTAGGGCTCCAGCAGTGGGAACTAAAATGAGTATGTATTAACCATAATGTGACACAGGACTCCTTTAATATTTACCGCTGAAGCACTCCTAGGAAAATGTAAAGAAAATGATATGTCATCAAATTCTAAATCACCTCTGTACTTCTATCGTATAGCGCTGATAAGTCCCAAGGCTGGCTTCCTTAAATGCTGATTATCTGGGGCCTGGGGAAAATGGTGAAGGAGGTTTCCCCAGGTCCCAGATAATCATTTCTCGGCATCTCAACAAAGCATAGTGTCGTTTAGAAACAAATCACCGAGGGAAGCCAAGTTTCTTGGAAAATCGCTCCCCTCCAGAGACTTGCATGAGGCTGGATCAGGCCAGCTGTCATTGGAGAAGTTGCGATCCCCATCTTGGTCCTCCCTGGAACCATAGTGGGGTTCGCACGTCCCAGTAGCGAGCCATGATTGTTATTTTCTGCTTGCTTTGTCTTTGACCTGGGACCTAAGTGCTCTCTAAAGGGCAGAGAGGTACTAACAAACAATAACCTAAAATGTCTCGTCAGAGCCTCTGATGTTCCTCTTTCCTTCTGAAGACACGCTCCGCTTTGCTATCTGTAAAATGGTAGACTGATCTGAGGGCGTTTGCTGGCCATAAGGTTTGCTGTGCACTTGTGTTTTGTGTGTGTGTTTCACAAGTACACTCTGGGTCACCCTTTTCGGTGCTATTTTTGGACACCTTTACATACTTTGCTCAGTAGACAAAAGCTAAATGACTATCAAGAAGATTTTCTAGAAACTTCTCTCTAAGCCCTAGATATGGGAACCTAGGGCTACCTAGGAGTTGTGAGCCTGGCAGCTTTTCCCTTGCAGGGACTCTGCTGTGGGTTAGGAGTGGGTGCTCTGGGACCAAGGGCCTGGCTGGAGGGATATGACTGGAGGGAAGGAATGTTGTCCCCAAATACTGGCGGCTCCCCTTGACCCAGATGGTCTGTCCAGAAGAGGATGTTCTGACTTGCCTATGAGAAGTCTGGGGTGTGTGGGGTCATTTAAGTTGAAGGCAAAGGCTTCATCTACTCTGAGAAATACTGTGATCTTGTGGGAAAGCTTCCACTCAAGCCATAATCCCCATCCCACCATTCTAAGTCTCTGCCACCACACCTAGATGTTCTCTGCAGGGAAAACAAGAGGCTGGCAGGTAGGTCTGCAACCTTGACATCAAACTAAAACCTCTACTTTCAGCTCAATCAAGGTCAGGAGGGAAACACACCTTGATAGCAGGAATATGGCAGAAAAAATGGCTCCTAAGGCCTGCTCTGAGGAATGGGATGAACCATAAATAGAACCCAAATCCAAATATACTGATTGCCAATGTCTGCAGACTCTAAGCTTAGCCCTGAGAATATCGGCCCATGGGAATCTGTGCTGATCATGGAGGCCAGTTTCCCAGTGCTGCCCTCCCACCTGGCGCCGTGTTGTGTGGTCTTTCTCCTTCCCATATAGAAAGCCATCCAGGAGAAACAGAGAGCCCTATATATGATACTCCGGGCTCTGGCTGACTATCTCTTTCTCTCTCCCCCACGCTGTGTTTTTCCCATATCCATTTCTCCATCTCACAAAAATTACCGTTGACTCCTGAACATCCCTCTTCGGATACCATGTGACAGGCTGATGGGTGTTAGGGCAGTGCTGGGATCAGAGAGAGGAGAGGGAGAGGTGCAAAGAAAGGAAATGAGAGAACAAGAAAGAAAACAAGGGGACGTGGACTTAGAGAGGCAGAAGAAAGGGAGAATAGAAGACAAACAGATGGGGGAAAGAAAGAACCAGAAGAGGAGAGGAGAGGAGAGAAGAATGTTAATGTTAGTGTGGAGGACAGGGTACTACACCTTTCTGAAAACTCATATCCACCATGCGGGGGCCCATCATCTCAATGAAGTAATTCTTGTTTTTCTCATACGCCTCATCATCAATTACCTTGATGTGAATTGTTTTGCTGTGGATGGAAAATAAGTATCATAAGCAAGGAGCAGATTGGGTGGCAGCAAGCCAGCTGGGAGAAGGAACAGGAAGAGAAGGAAACAGTAAAAAGATCCAGAAAGGTCAAAGTGTATCCCCACGGGGGCACCGAGGGGAGGGGCTGCCCCAGGCCCCCTTCCAGGCTCCCTGGGCTCCTCTTAGGCTTCGTGGGGCTTCGTGGCATGGTCAGACTCAAAGTCTGGAAAGTCAAAGGTTCTGGGTTCTAATCTTGGATACGCCACGTGACCTTGGACAAATAATGTAACTTATACAGAAACAGGTTAAATAATGCTTATACCGTCCCAGGGCAGTTGTGAGAGCAATGAAATAATATAAGCGTAATGGTCCCGTCATTTAGGTCCTCCGTGATGTTCGCTTCCTTATCCTTCTCGCTCTGGGGACAGGGAGAATTTTTTGACTTTTGAAATCAGCTGGTATTGGTCTGAAAGGCATATGTTATAGAAAGGACGTGGCTGGGGGGCCTGTTGGCCTGTGGGAGTCTTGCCTGGACACAGAAGGACTTTTTCTTTCCTTTCTCTGTGGCAGGGACTACCATGGGGAAGCCAGGAGGGCCAGGCGGCTCAAGTCACACATTCTGGAACTCACAGCGGGCTTCAAAAGCTTGTAAGCTACCTCTGAATGAGGCCTGCAGCCTCAGCGGGGGCAAGAACCGGATTACATGAACTCTAGGGCACTCTGAGCCCCAGTTACCTTACAAATCCTATAGTGACCTTGCGATTAGCACAATTATACTATTTTTATATTAAAAGGTGCTAAACAGGGGCGCCTGGGTTGCTCAGTGGGTTAAAGCCTCTGCCTTTGGCTCAGGTCATGATCCCAGGGTCCTGGGATCGAGCCCCACATCGGGCTCTCTGCTCTGCAGGGAGCCTACTTCCTCCTCTCTCTCTGCCTGCCTCTCTGCCTACTTGTGATCTCTGTCTGTCAAATAAATTAAAAAAAATAAATAAATCTTTAAAAGGTGCTAAACAATGAAAAACATAAACCAATTTTTGTAGTCCTGATTTCCATTTTCCTTCCTTCCTTCCTTCCTTCCTTCCTTCCTTCCTTCCTTCCTTCCTATTACTAGGAGCTTTAAAAACAAAGATGGATCTGGGCCTCCCCCAACCTTTGCTTAATAATGGGGACATTCCAGCACCAGACTCCAGTTGAGGCCGGTCACAGAGGGTGTGGGACACTGCTGGAGGGGTGTGCCCAGAGCTGAGTCTCCCCTCAGCAGTGGGACGAAGAGACCCATGCAGGAGCCCTGTCCAGCTGCCCATGGGGCGTGCACCCTCACAGACTTGAGGGGGCCACAGGCCTGCCCTTTGTGGACCCTTTGTTGAGGAGGCTGAGGTCTTCTGCACCTCCCTTAAAAAAAATATATATATATATATATACACACACACACACACACACACACATATGTATATATGTTGTGTATATATATACACACACACACATACATAAAGTAGGACTATCTTTACATTCTGATTGGAACAACCTCTCTGCTCGCCCAAGTTTTCCTAAGTCCCCGTTGAGCGTGTTGGATGGCAACAGAGCTTCCCTCGTCCACGCTGCTGAACCTAGAGAACCAATGCGGGCTTGTGGCTCCCGAGGTGAATGAATAGTGATTACTAACACACCCTAGCACCCGCCAGTCCGTGGCTTCAAAATCAGAGCCGCCCAACTGTCCTCCCTTGCCGCACCCACTGCCGTCGCAGCGAAAGCTGGCTCTCCAACACGGAAAGCGTGAGCGTTCAGCCTCTGACTTTCTTCCTTGAAAGCAGCGGCCCTGGTACTAGAGACTGAGGACCTGGGGTCAGATCCAGCCTCCACTTCTCACTAGCTGGGTGACCCCGAGGCAACCAGCTAAAGCTCTTCAAGTCTCATTTGTTATCGGAACACCTACTTCAGAGCGTTCTTAAATGAGATCATGCACGTGATTGATGCACTTGGTGGGGACACGTTCTCTCGTGAGCACTTAATAAAGAACAACCATTATTACTAAGGGCAACAGGACCCCGATGTGGGGGGTTGAGAGTAGTATGGGAGGGACTCTTGCCATCTCCAGTCTTTAAGTCAGAAAATAAGGGGAGATCAACAGATAGAACGGGTGGCTCAAGGGGGGTACAGGCCGGAAATGGAAGTCAGGTCAAGAAAGGACTGGATAGGGGCGCCTGGGTGGCTCAGTGGGTTAAAGCCTCTGCCTTCAGCTCAAGTCATGATCTCAGGGTCCTGGGATCGAGCCCTGCTTTGGACCCTCTGCTCAGCAGGGAGCCTGCTTCCTCCTCTCTCTCTGCCTACTTGTGATCTCTGTCAAATAAATAAATAAAATCTTAAAAAAAAAAAAAAAGAAAAGGAAGGACTGGATAGTGCAGGACGATCCGTCCTAGATGCGTTAGGGGAGGGGCTGATAATGCTAAAGGTGAGAGCACAGACAGCAACTCACGGTTTTTCAAAATCTGGCCTTGAGTCTCTGTCATTGACAAGCTCCGGGCTGGACAGACCGTGTCTGGGGACCATCTGTGACTTGTGCTTGTGACTTTTAGCGAATAGATGAAGAGAATAAGAGATGTCGATAACTCAGTGGAAGACAGGGAAACGAGGACAGACAGTAGTAGTGGCCCGAGGAACTGAGGTGGGCCTGGCGGACCCAATGGCTGGAGGAGTGCAGGAGACGGGGTATCTGACTCCCTCGCTGGGATCAGTCATGGGGACGGCAATACCTCCATTTGGACCCTGCCTGGAGCTAGAGAAACCCTTTCTCTTCTAGCTCTTGAAAACCAAGTAAGTCCTCAATTCTGATGAAGCCACAAGGACATTTAAATTAAGGGAGAGTCACCAGCCAGGTCTTGAGTTCTCTTTCTTAACTTGTTCTTCCTCATTTCAGTCAACAGCAACATGGTCTATCCAGACCCGGAAATCACCCCTGATTCTTTCCTTTTCCTCACTCTTTCCCCCAACACCACCCCAACCCTAATGTAATTTGCTGTCATATTTCCGTCTGCTACTGAGACCCCGATCGATACACCATTGCCTCTCCTTTGGACTTCGTAATAACTTTGTAAGAGATATTCCGGCCTTTGCCCCCTCCTTCAACTCCTTCCCCCCATAATGACCCAGGGCTGTCTGTTAAAAACACAATCCAAGTCCCATCCCACCATTATCATTGGAATAAATGCAGAGTCCTTACCATGGCCTATAGGATCTTACATATCCCAGCTCCTGGTGACCTTGCTGACTCCATTCCCACCATTCTCCCCTTGCTCGGGAGTCCCACCGACACTGGTCTTTCTTTCTATTCCTTAAATCAAGACCCTTCCCACTTGAGGCATCATCCTTGCTTGTTCTCTGTGCCTGGGTCTGTGCTATCCTCATCCTTTGGGTCTCCACATAAGCATCACCTCCTAGGAGAGGCCCTCCATGGGCACCTGACCTCCTTGTGTCTTTTTCCTGCTCACTGTCTCTACCCCCCACACCACGGGTCACCTTCCTCTATGTTCCGTCTGCTCATTCCCTTCAGTGCACCAATCACAGCCTGAAGGCAAATGGCTGGTTTATTAACTTTCTTGTTTCTAGTCTGTCTGTCCACATTGGAATGTAAGCACAGGGAAACTGTCTCACTTGCCATCATGGTCCTAGTGGCCGGCGTGGAGAAGGACCTTGACCATGACTTGCTGAAGGACTGAAGGTGAATTTCTGACACAGCTGAGAACACACCTGCCTTTTTGCAGCAAAAACTCATTAGGAACAACAATAAAACATTGCTTTGAAGGCTTTTCTGATATAATGCTCAAGGATTCCCCGTGGGACAAAGAGACCAGAAGCCCAATGTCATCCAACTCTACCATCCGTTGATGAGCCCACTCCATTTGTCTGTCTACAGGACCGCTCTCCAGCAACACGCTGGGACTGAATTCATGGGGCTTGGCTGGGGGCTTTGAACCATAACAAGGCAAGGTATTGACCTGCCCTGCTTCTCCTCCCAGCCTTCTGCTGAGGGAGGAACCAACGCCGGCAGTGCTCCCAAGCTCGAAGGGCTACTGCTTGGAAAAGATGCTCCCAGGAGCTCTCCCACCAACAAGCCAGAAGGGATCAGGAAACCCGTTTCCGGTCTGCCTGCCTGGCCTCTCAGAACATTCCTTTGCACTGAGGACACCCAATTCCAAACCAGGCCTCTCGTCCTCAGGACACTGCAAAGGGAAGGGTGCTCTTTAGCCACTGAGTTCCCTGAGGGTGAAAGAGAGAGAGGAAGCAGCATTTATTTGTAGAATGGATGAATACTACCCTGGAGGAGGGCCCTGTGGACTTGGCTTTACGCAGGAAAGGGATTTGAGATAAGATACACATTTACATTCTCAACACCATGAGAACTTCCTTATTTCATCCTTACTTCCCCCATCTAACATAGGAATTATTACTTGCACTTTAAAAGATGAGAAAACAAATTCTCAGAGAGGCTAAGTCACTTGCCTAGAGTCATAGAGCTAGCACACAGTGGAGCTGGGATTTTAGCAAACGTCCCTTATTACTGCTACAGCCTATTTTATGCAAGCAGGCGGGTAAACTCTGGACGCCATTCCTGAGCTGTGCCACAGGGAGGAACCACAGAATTCTCCCATTTAAATGGAGGCAGCAGGGGAGAAATTCGGTTCCTAAGTGGCTCTGCCTGGGTACTGTGCCGGGAGTAGGGGGCTTGCTAACTCTTTGGCCCTCCCTTTCTAGAAGTAATCGCTAAGAAATCTCTAACTTAGTGACTGCTGCCCTTCGGATTTCTATGAAATGACTCTTCCCCATCGAGAAGGGTTCTTTCTCGTCGTTTCTGAATTTACCCCAGGTGCTCCAGGCCTGCTCACAACTCACAAAGCTCCCTCCACCTGGGCCTGGAGGACAGCGGGCGTGGACCTGTAAGCCTTTCTGTGGGAGCTTTCAGAAGCCTCATATTCTGTGTTGGGTTCTTGTAGTCTTCCTTATTAGGCACCAGCAGACCCCCCTCTCTTCCCGCAGCAGGTTTCTGGCCCCAATTCAGGGCAGAAAAGCCCCTCCCACCCCCAACCACACCCTGACAGCCTGACGCTGACACTCCCCTGGCCCTTACCAAGGTCTAGGGGAGAGGTTCCTTGTCTCATGAAAAGATTTAGGATGCCCCCAAGTGACTGCCTCTTGAAAATAGATGTCCATAGGGTCCCCCAAAATAGTGCCTCTCAAACTCTGATGTGCATATGTCTGCCTCCTGGGGGATCTTGTTAAAATGCAGATTCCGATTCAGTGGGTCTGGGGTGTGCCTGAGATCCTGCGTTCCTGACCAGCAGCCAGGAGGCACCCATGCTGCTGGTCTAGGGCTCAAGACTCCTTGGAGAGCTCTCTCTGATGCTATTAAAAACGGAGAGAAAATCAGACAGCTGCTCAAATGCCAGCACCCGTCAGGGAGAAGGAGGCTGGAATGGAAGGGTAGCACTTCAGCCACAGGCTGGAGTTAGTAGGTCCTCTAAGATGCTGTATTCTGGGAGGGACATCAGAGTGCACCCAGAGTAGGGTGACTGGTACAGTGAAGGGTCTGCAAACCATGTTTCAAATCCATTTGCTAATATTTATATAGTGCTTACTCTGAGCCAGGCACTGTGCTACTCGAGCACTTCATGTACATTAAGTAATTTCATCCTTACAGCAAACCGGTGAGTCAGGAACCTGCCAGGCAAGGTGCTATTCTCTCTGCAGGTATGAGCTCCCTGGAGCCTCGCCATAACCAGTGAGGTAGGTACTGCTTTTGTCCCCAGTGTGTAGGTGAGGAACCGGAAGCCCTGAAAAGTTAAGAGACTTGCCCAAGGTCATAGCTAAGTAAGCGGCAGAGTTGGGATGTGAACCCAGTGTGGCTCTAAAGACCGTGCTTCAAAGTGAGGTCTGCAGGGTGGATCCACAGGACAGGCATCTGTTGCAGAAGACGACACCGCCCCGTGGTCCTGGGGCTGTCACAGACGCTGCTTCCAAAGCACTGTGGCCATTGGCAGGGAGGCAGACTTCTACTCGGCACAGACCATGACAACAATGAGATGAAGTGGCACGTAAGGGAGTGGCTGCCCGGTTCCTGGTGGTATTAAAAAGCAGGATGATAAACATGCGTGAAAACGGCCGTGGAGAGGATTCCTGCTTGCCACACAGAGTCAGGTAGATGATCTGTAAAGGTCTACACCCAGTGGGGTACTGCTAGACCAGCGCTCTGGGGGGGGGGGGAGGAACTCTGATTTAGGGTTTATGCCTTCCATAGCGTAAATACCCACTGTAAGTCAATTTCAGGCAACTAAGCTTTTAATGACCATCTTGCAAAATTCCTAAACATTTAACAATCTGCTCTCACAAACTAGCAGGAGCCAGTTCCAGCACACCACGGACAGCGTCAGACTCTACTAAAAATGTTTAAGAGAGGTTAGGATGACAAAAGGTGGTTCTGATGGATTCTGATCCTGGAATGATTTTGTCCGTGCTAGTGTTTCCTCAAAATGGGCAACTATCTGATGCAGTGAGGTGAATGTGTTTCTCCAAACAAGCCTTTGGAAAAGACTCAAAGGTTTGGCTTGTAAAAGGAACGTGGGTGGGCAAGAGAGGACTTGGGCCCTTAAAAGCAGACAGTTTTCTTGGGCCCAAGAAGAAGAGGAAGCCGGAGACTCAAACCATGAGAGGGTCTCAACACACTGTTTCTGGCTTGAAGATGAAGGCTGTCATATGAGCAGGAATGCAGGTGGCCTCTAGCAGCAGGCTGCTCCCTGAATGACAGACGGCAAGGACTGGGACCTTCAGGCTTTAAGCCACAAGAAATTGGATTCCGCCAACCACCTGAATGACCTTGGAAGCCGACATTTCCTCCTGGCTTCCACATAGGAGCCCAATCCAGCCTTGATGTCAGCCTGGTGAGACCCTGAACAGAGAACTTAGCCACACCAGACCTGAACTTCAGAGCTACAGAACTGTGAGATGATAACTAGATATTGTGTTAAGCCTCAAAGTTTATGACAACTTGTTACACAGCAATAGACAACCAATATGGGAGGCTTGTTCATTTCACAAAGTCAGGAACTGAGCCAGATGATCTCTTGAAACTGTCTTGCTGTATCTATTTTATAATCATAATACTTTGTCCTGATGGCAGGGCCACTGCTAGGCTATGTAGCACCTCTGTGCAAAGTTGAGAAAAGACACAGCCCTGGAGATGCAGAGCCTGGCAAGGACAGGGTGCTTTTCTCCAACTTGCACAGCAACGCATCAGGATGCTGGGCTTGGCATGGAGAGAACTGGCTGGATTGTTAGCTTTCCACTCAAGGGTCTTTATTCAGTGCACAACATGCACAACTGTAAGCAGCAGTCCTGCTTGGCAGACTCTTGTGTGATTCACTCACTATTCCATACACATGCCAGAACCAGCAGGAATATGGGACAGGCTGAGGCAGAGAGATGGATTTCACTGAAGAACTCTCTGCAACTCGGGGGGGTGCAAGGAGGGGTGGTCAGGTGGGTGGGAGGATGAAGGCACAGGGAGGTACAAACTGGGAGGGAGGGGTGTTTGGGTGCATGTGAAGGAGCATGCACGTGATCTTTGCTGCTTTGGCATCTATTCTGGACCCTTCTGATAAGCCCTCTACAGCCTGTAGCTTCTTCATAGTTATGAGTACCTATAGTCACAAAGATAGAGCTTCCTCTAAGCAAACTGTATGAACACTTTGTCTCCACTGTCAGTTAAGATCTGACTGCTGGGCCTGTCCATGGGCACACACCTGCACATGTTTGAGGACTTGGTGGTCATTCTGGAATGTCTGGGCTCATACTGGGCACTGTAACTCATGATTGACTCATTTGCTCTCCCAAATATCCACTTTCCCAATGCCTGAAGAGCTTCTTACCCGTGGCTAAAGGGAAAAGTGTCTCACATGACTGTATGATTACAGATCTAGTCTTCAGGATAGAGTCAGAGGCAAAGTGGTACCAAAACCCCCCAAAGGAGCCACTCACTCTGTCTCCCAAAGGTCAGGGCAAAGTGACGGGATTTTTAATTCTTAGAAAAGCAGTCTTCTAAAATAGGCACCCTTGGCACGCCTGGGTGGCTCAGTTGGTTAAGTGTCTGCCTTCGACTCAGGTCATGATCCCAGGATCCTGGGATCGAGTCCCACATCAGGCTCTTTGCTCAGCAGGGTGCCTACTTCTGCCTCTGCCTGCTGTTCTCCCTGCTTGTGATTCTCTCTCTCTCTCTCTCTCTCTCTCTCTGACAAATAAAATCTTTATAGGCACCCTTCCTTTTGAAGGCTGTCATGATTTGCAGGTCAGCTCTACAAGGTAGAAAATATTTTAAATTACAGATTTTTATTCTCTCCATTCTTTCCTAGGATAAAGACTGAACCCTTCATCCCAGGAATTAGAAGCTCTCTGTAATGTCCATCCATCCATCCGTCCATCCATCCATCCAACGACCCATCTCTTCAACTTTATCTTTTCATGCTTGACCACACAAAGTCTACACTTCAATTCTCATTATGCTCAAAACATGCCATACTTCTGCTTATCCTGGAGACCTTCCTTCTTTCCTCCCTCCTTCCCTCCCTCTCTCCCTTTCCTCCTACACCCATCACTCCATCAACCCACCCACTCATCCACCCATCCGTTCCTTCCTAATGATGATACCGTACAATGAAACTGCATAATAAAATACTTCATTCACTAAGTATTTATGAAGCTCCTAATGCACGGCAGACATGATTCTCAAGCAAGACTTTCTGACTTCAAAGAGTCGTCTCTGTAGCGGGGAGGCATTTAAGTAACGAAGTAATCACAGTAAAGTGTGGTCAGCGTGATGATGGGGGGAGAACAGAGCTGAGGAGGCATGTGGTCAAGAATAAAATCAGGGAAGCCTCACCAGAGGAAGAGGTATTTCAGCAGAGGCCTGAATGATGAGTCAAGTTGGTTGGGCCACAAGGAGAAGAAAGAGTCTTCCAGAGAGAGGGGACGCCCTGTGCAAAGTCTTGGTGGTGGAAAAAAAAAATACATGGTGGCTTCAAGGTGATGAAATGAGTTCAGTTTGGCTCGAGCACCCAGAGAGAGGGGGGAGAGGGAACAGATGAGTCAGGAGAGAAGGCAGAGTCAAGGACATAAAGGGCCCTACAAGCATTTGGGATGATCTGCCCTCCTCTCTACCTGGCCAGGTGCCCCTTACTCCATTCAAATAGAATCTAGATACCACCTAGATCTGAGGATGTTCCTACACATCCAGCGCATGATGGGTTCCTGACCTTCTGACTACTGCACTAATCCAGTCATCTACAGCCTGAGGCAGTCCATACTGCCTTCACACATCATTATCTTGCCTCCTGAGCTAGGCTCTATTTCAAAGGCTCAGAATATGTCTCGCCCCTCTCTCCTTCTTTGGTTCCTCTTCAGTGCTTACTGGATATATGGTGATGACTCATCCATCCACCCATTCCTAACCTGTTAGAGTAGGCAGTTAGATAGACAGGAGCAGCCAGGGAGAAAGGAGGATAACAAAGGGACAGTTGCCAGGGACGGTCTCCACCCAGAGACTGCCCCATCTCCCTTAGACCAACCCTTTTTGCCGTTTAGCCCAAACTGATAAGCAGAAGATAGGGCAACAGAGATGGCCCCAGCTTTGGAACCTGCACACTTAAGGAATACCTTATCTGCTAGTAACCCCAAAGCTCTTATAATATCTCTGTAATACCATTTGCATTGCGGGTTGGTCCCCCCACCCCACCCTGTGGGTTGTCTTAGCGGCTAGTGGGCAGATGACGACCATAAACTTGCACAAAAGGTTAGAGGGGAAGAAACCAAGACATGTTCATGGGTGGAACCATGGTAACAGGATGGGAGGGAGGAGACCAAATGAACCCCCAGAAAATAACAATCAGGAGGTCAGCATGCTGCCTCCCTCCTCTCCTCTTGCTCCTCTGCCTCTGGGGTGAGCTGTCTCCTTTTGCTAAAAAAAATCCTTTGCTACTTTCACTCTATGGAGTCCCTCTTTCCTTGGAGAAGATGAGGACCAAGGAATTACACAACTCACCACCCCGGTTACACACCCAGTCGTTACATATCGGAAGTATGCTCTCATGAAGCTTATAGTCCTATAATGGGAACATGGACAGAAAAACATCCCTTTTGCTGCTTCCCTTGGCTTGTGCGGAATTTCCATGCAAGTAGGGGGTCACAGTAAGCTCTAGGAAATGTATTATCTTAATACAGCGAATCAACACACTTGCCTCAGGTCGCTCCAACCCATCTCGGTTTGAACAAAGCGGGAACCTCAAGGAAGCTCCTAAGCTAGACCATTTCTCCCAGCCCCCAATGCAAAGAGAGTGCTGTGTGTTTCTGAGTGTGTGCTCAGACACGTGGAAAATCAATGTGCTCATGCATTGTCTAGTTACAACTTCTCTGCCAGGACGACAGTGCTGTCTTCTCTTTAAGCTGGGATAGATTCCTCTCCCTCTTGCTGCCTTGTGGTGGGAAGGGCTTCATATTACTATTTGTAGTATGGGTGTGAGTGGGGTGTGATGGGGTGGAGTGAGGGCTGGGAAGCTCCACTGTAGGTTAGCAGGAGAGTCTGGCCTTGAAAGTCCCACTTAGGGGCGCCTGGGTGGCTCAGTGGGTTAAGCCTCTGCCTTAGGCTCGGGTCATGATCTCAGGGTCCTGGGATCGAGTCCCGCATTGGGCTCTCTGCTCAGCAGGGAGCCTGCTTTCCCCCCTCTCTCTGCCTGCCTCTCTGCCTACTTGTGATCTCTGTCTGTCAAATAAATAAGTAAAATCTTAAAAAAGAAAGAAAGAAAGTCCCACTTATTCTCAAAGGGGCATCCTATTTCCGATCCCCAGAGCAGTGGAATTGTACAGGGTTAGGCTCTAATTGTGACTCGGTTATTTCTAGTCCTGTACGGCCCTCACGTTTGCCCTGCCTCTCCTTAACTGAGTGGGGTCTGGGAAAGGGAGGACAATTCACAGCTCCAATTCTTTCCCACTTGCTTCTAGGCAAGAGGGGAAGTGAAACAAACAAACCTACCAATGGTCTGGGAACAAATGCCTGCTGTACCCTGAAGCTGATAAATTCCCTTCCTGGAAAAGCAACGAGAATCATCTACAAAATCATTTTATTTACCTGTGTGCTCCCAGCACCGTAGAGACCAAGTGGCTGGTTATCTGATTAACGGCTTTGATTCAGAGATGTTGAATCTCTCTGTCTTGTTTTCCCTCTCCGGTGGGCATATCATTTTTTTTCCTCTCTCTCTCTCTTTAGATTTTCTTTATGTACTTGAGAGAGAGAGCAAGGGTGTGCACACAGGTTAGGGGAGGGGCAGAGGGAGAAGGGCGTCTCAAGCAGACTCTGGGCTGAGCCAGGAGCCTGACACAGGGCTGCATCCCACAACCCCCGAGGCCATAACCTGAGCCAGATCAAGATCTGGATGCTCAAACGGCTGAGCCACCCAGGTGCCCTCGGGTATCTCATTTTCTAGAGTGATTGTGATCCAAGCAGAAAGTGGAGAAGACCATATCGTATGGACACGAACTTCAGGTACAAGAAAAACCTTCTAATAATTAGGAAGCGAGAGGGACCAGCTCTTAAGGACTTGAGTCAAACATTATCGAGGCTCCGTACTACCACCTTCATGCCCTGTCCACAAGAGCACGTATACGGCCCGTACTGCTGGTGGATAATTTCTAGAGATCCCAGTAAATAGCAAGTTCAGGAAAGATTCCTGTCCCTGGGCTGGTTAGAAAAAATCCTTCAATTAGAGACTTAACTACATGGAAAATGTGCTTATTCTATAGACGTTTTCTTGACTGAATCAATCAGGGACTAAACGAAGGCAGAGCAGTGGGCTCTGTTCTCATGCCAGTCAACGGAAATGCCACCCCCTGGGGTTGTGCGCAGAACAGCAACTCTGGACGAGAAAACAGCAGACGGGTCACTGTCAGCCGTTGTCACCATCTGAGTGTATTGTGCTGTGGGACCCAGCAGGATTGCCAACAATTTCTACCTGTCAGACTCCTGCATGAACTGTTTTCCAGTTCTCGCCTTCTTCTACCAGCCAAAGGGCAAATTCTTGTTTTGCACCACCTAGAGACAAAACGGGGCTCAGGCTGTCCACGGTTGGAGCAGACTGCCTAAATCCTAGCCCCATCTCAGCTGCAGCAGCACGGAGCACTGTGTCCCCTCCAGTGTGACAACCTAGCCCACAGCGAGTTTCACAGGACTTGGTGACCTTGTCAGGAATGTAGTAGGCAAACTTCTTGGAGAACAGAGAGTCTAAAGGTAGAAGCTGACATTTTCACAATGGTGAGGGGCATACAAATCCTATTTGCCAGTGTTTAAAGCTCTGATATTCCAGGGACGGTCAGTGGAAGAGGCTATTGGGGAGCAGAGAGCAATGGGTCCAGAGACGGGACTGGGCTGAGGCAAGTAATTTTGCGTAGGTGCAAAATTTAAGGGTACATCAAACGACCCAGTAATCCACATCAGCCATATTTTACTGCGATATTTTTAAAAGTAAGAATTCATACAACAATCCATGATGAATGAAATACCACACATTTAAAATAAAGACAGGGCCCAAGCTTGACTCGCCTTACCCTAACCCTAATCAACTCTAGTGGCCATCCGGTGCCTTCTTGTGTGACAGAGACAAGGTCAGGAAGTAAAAGACTGGAGTCTGGCCTCTGAGGCTTCATTCCCTGCCTTCCCCCTGGTCCTCCCCTCTCTCCGAGCTTATATAAGGGGGGCGGGAGGCCTTATTTCTCTCTTGGGATTTTTGTGGGTAATGGTACGACCAGAAAAACACAACCCTTGCTATGGAAACTGGGGGTCTCATTCAACTCAGTAACTGGGCGCGCGCACGAGAGAGAGAGAGAGAGAGAGAGAGAGAGAGAGCGAGCTCGCAAGCGCCGCCAGTAAGGCTCCTGCTTCACTCTCCAGAGCTAACAACTTTAGCCTTCCAGGACTTCCTGAGCCTCGTAGAGTCTATCCCTCCCTTACCACTCTCCCTCACCTGTCCTCCTGCAGCTAAGGAAGCACCTGTCCTCTGGGACAGACTGGATCTCGGCAATGCTCCCTATTTTTAGACAATAGGGAGGGACTGGGGGAGGGCAGAATGTCTTCTCGAATATTGCCTCTGAACTGTGCTCTGGACAGATAGTGGCCAGCTCTCTGTGGCCCTCGTTTCTGCCTCCCTGACCTTGTCAGTTCTGGTCCATCTCTCCTCTCCGCCATGCCGCCCTAGTCAAACCATTGTCACATGTGGATGGGACCCTTGCGACAGTCACCCAACCCAGCTCCCTGCTTCCATCCCGCATGCCCCGTTGCGGCCCATTCTCCTCTCTACAGTCAGAATAAACTTTTAAAAATTTGTTTTAAAAAATCATAACATGCCACTTCCTTCCTGAAACCCTCAGTAAATTCCCCTTGTACTTAAGAGTAAAATTAAAATTGCATAATTTAGCGCAGGAGTTCTGAAACATTAGTAAACAAAATCACCCAAGGGCTCCATCCCCAGAGCTTCTGATTCAGAAGGTCTGGGTGGGGCCTGGGAATTTGCATTTCAAATAGGTTTCCAGGCAACTAACTGCTAGGCTTGGGACTCCAAAACCACCCCAGAGAACCTGATGCAGCCCGCAAAAACTCAGCTTGGCTTCCCCACCCCTCTCACCTTCTGTCCTCCTCTGTTTGCTTTCTATTTCCTCAAATCCATCAACCTCATTCCTGTCTTGGGTCCTTTGCCAAAGCAGTTTCCTTTGTCTGGATCTTTCCTCCTCCAGATACTCTTAGGACCGGGTCCTTTTAAAATGTCTCAGCATGCATGTTACTTCCCTGTCCACTCCCTGGGATTGGACTCCAGCTACTATCCACCAAACCACTCTGGTTTGTTTTGTCTTCCTTGTTTATCCGCACATGGTCTGTTTTCCCCCAATCTAATACAAGCTCGGAGAGGGCGGAAACTGGGGCTATTGCATTTACTAGCACCTGAACTATCTCTGGCACAGAGATGGTACCGCTACGTTTGTTCAGGGAACGAATGAATAGTACTAAGTGGGGGAACCAGAATTCGAGCCGGGGACGGACTGCAGAGCCTTCCAATGGTCCGAGAGCTGTGGCAGAGATATGGCTGGTCTCCGTGACTCTATTCTTGCCCACACAACTCAACTCCCTTTAGAGCCTAGTTACTGGGCTTCTTTCTTTCTTTCCTTTTTAGGAGCAGGGAGGGGCAGAGTGAGAGGGAAAGAGAATGTTAGTGCGCAGCTGACACAGGGTTCATCTCACAACCCTGAGATCATGACCTGATCCAAAAATCAAGAGTCAGATGCTTCCCTGACTGAGCCACCAGTTGCCCCTGGGCTACTTTTATGAAAAGGTCACTTGAATCCCTCTCCTTTCCCTCCCAAACAAGTCTAAACTCCCTTACCCTGTCCTCGACACATGCACGAAAGGAGTCACCTTGGCTGGAACCTGGCTCTGCTGTCACTTCAATACTCCACTCATGGCTTCACTGCAGTGCATTTTCCACGGTTTCTTCCGGTGATGGATGCCATGAAAATCATTAGTCACTCTGTCATTAGTGGTTCAGAGCATGGGCCCTATGGCGAGAGATATCTGGACTCAGGGTGTAAGAGTTTTAGGACTCGTGGCAAATTACTTCCTCTCTACGAGTCTCAGTTTCCTTCTCTGAAATGGGTGTGATACTAAAACCTGCCTCAGAAGGTTTTTGAGAGGATTGAGACAAAGAAGTAAAACTTGGAGCATGGGAAGTGGCATGTAGTAAGCAGTCCAAAATGTCACTTAATGTGGTCATGGTCTGTTGTTTAAGTAAGAGCCAGAGCCACCAGGAAAAAGATTCCTTCTTCCCTAGTCTCCAGGATCAGGTCAGAAGAGGGCAACATGGTTGGGAGTTGGGCAAGGTTTGGTGTGGGACCAGGCAGGGCATTTTCTGAGCTCCGTTGTTGGCCCGAGGAACGGTTCGAGACGAGGGGGTATGCCTGGAGAGGGCTCACATCTCCTCAGCACCCCTGCTCATTTCCCAGCTCTGCATAGGGACCTTAGGAAGTCTTAGGAAGTCTCTCCGCTGATGGAGATGGTCCTTCCGCAGCACCTGCTGCCCCAGTGCAAGCGCCTGCCTTTCGGGGGGCCACCTTCCCTACTATCCAACACTGCTCTTGGCTTTCCCCTGAGGCAGGAGC
Source organism: Enhydra lutris kenyoni (assembly GCF_002288905.1). Classification (NCBI taxonomy): domain Eukaryota; kingdom Metazoa; phylum Chordata; class Mammalia; order Carnivora; family Mustelidae; genus Enhydra; species Enhydra lutris. The sequence continues at coordinate 2,952,405 of NW_019154104.1, forward strand.
ACACAGCATGGCTGGTGAGGCTGCTCATGTGCCTATTTTCATCCCATCCCATCTTTCACGAAGAGACACCCTCAAGGATCCTGTCTGATCGCCATGGAGGTTTGCGTGGAGGAAGCAATGGTACCAAGTGTTGTACTGAAGACTCCTCAGCCTCGGCAAAGGGCTCCATGAGAGGTCAATGAAGTGGAGGCAGCATGTGAATTCACTGCCCACGGAGCCTGATCCTGGCTGTTCTCCTTGAAGACAATCCCCCCACCTCCGTGCCCTTTTCTTTTACCAGAGATGCAAGAGTCTGACTTTGTGGTCCCAATCAGTGCCCATCGCCCAAGTTCCTTTTCCACCCTGCCCCCACGCCAATGACTTCTGACCCTGCTCCCTCCCTTCGTGGGCCTGGCAGCGGGGTGACCTAACTGGTTTTCGGTGCGAGGGAGTCTGTTTCCCTTCCATTCCAACTGTCTTCCTCCAACTGCCACCTCTCAACCCTTCCCGGGACCAGAAGGTCTGTAGTCAATACTCATTTCGAGCGCGACACGCACACATGTCTGCCCTTGCGGTGGAGAGCCTGTGTTCACGGAGAGGCGAGGGCCCGCTGACAGGAGCCAGCCCGCAGCCCCTCTGGAACCCTCAGTTAAAGACATGTTTGTATCTACTGCACATCTGCGGGCTGCTGTCTTCCCCATGACGTTCAGGGCATGCCAACAGCCAGGCAGAGCTGTGCACCTGGAACAGAAGGCGGTGACACTCCGGGTGGGAAAAGAAAACACAACGACAGTGACAGTCATATAATGCGCTGAAAATTCTACATCTGCCTGGAGGGCCTTTAATCAAGGATTTTGAAGCACATTCTCCAGACCTTGCCCATTCATCTACCCCACATCCCTGGGAAAGAGCCAGCAGGTAGGGAGCCGAGCACTATAAATAGAGTACTGTATCATTATCTTTGATGTGAACACTATGTATTTAGACAGCATCTCTCTGAAGAGCTAAAGGGCTCCACGCACATTATATTATCTAATTCTAACTCATTCATACAGCAGCCCCCAGACTGGCTGCCTTGCAGGTAGTTTGCTAAGGCTTTGGATCCACAGAAATTCACTCTGATGCTTTCTCCCTCCCGTCCTGCCCCTGCCTAATTCACAGACACTTTCCCAGGGCCACTCCCACGAACCCTCAGGAGCCAATACCATAGCCTGACTCATCCTGTCTACACACCACACACTCCGTTTCACACTGGCGATACTAAGCGCTGGAGGAAGAAGACGTGATATGTTTCCTTGCTGTCAGATTTCATCTGGGCCTAGTTTGTTGTGTTTTGAAAGCGTGGTTTGTATGGACTTCGTGATTATAGTGAAGACACAAGGCAGGGAATGGGTCTGCTGGGTGCGCTGACCACACGGCCCGTGGTGAAGGCCAAGCTACCATGGTCAAGGCCAAGGAAAGCCGCCTTGTTCACCTTGAAAATGCACATCACCTTTAAAATTGATCAAGTTGGGGCACCTGGGTGGCTCAGTGGGTTAAGCCTCTGCCTTCAGCTCAGGTCATGATCTCAGGGTCCTGGGATCAAGCCCCACATCAGGCTCTCTGCTCAGCGGGGAGTCTGCTTCTCCTTCTCCCTTTGCCTGCCTCTCTGCCTACTTGTGATCTCTCTCTTTGTCAAATAAATAAAATCTTAAAAAAAAAATTTAAGTTGATTAAGTGGATTTTGTTCACTTGTAAGAGCTTCTGTGTTTTCCTTCCACTGACACCATCAGGGAGGCAATGTTCTTCTGTTAGGTAATCATTGTCCCCGTCACAGTTGTAAAGAAGCAATCAAGTGTGTAATTATTTCCTCATTTGTCTCCCCCACCCCACCACCCCACTCTAAGCTCCAGGAGGGCTGGGGCTGTACTTGTTTTAATTGTGTCCCTATCCCTGATGTTGAGCACATGTCCGGTGCATAATAAAAATATTTGTGGAATGACTGAATGAGGGAATGAGTGATGGTGTGAGTCACAGTGAGCCTGCTCTGGTTTATGGCTTCTAATCAGGCCCTTTGTTGTACCACTTTAAGTTCTATTTTAGGGCATGACAAAGGCCTCCACTCCCACTCCGTGCCATGCACCTAGAAAATGCTGTCTCACCAACACTCCCTCTTGCTCCCCTCAGCCCTCAAGGAGCACCTAGGGGCTGCTCGGGTAGAAACCATATACCTTCCCTCTCCTCCCAGTTTCCATCACACCGAGTCTAAACCCATCCAATAGTTTAGTGGAGCTCTGCCCTCAGCGTGGTTCTATGACCTGCTCAAACAGTGCAGCATCCCCAGCAAGCTCTCGCGCCTGCGTCTGCGTATGCGATATGGTGGGGAAAACACATAAGCTCTGGGGTCGCAGACTCTCGAGTTCAAGTCTTAGCTCTAATGCTTGCAGCTGTGTGACCTTGGCCAACTTCCTAAGCTCTTTGAGCTTCTGTGTCTTCAGCAGTAACATGGAGATGATAGCATCCACATCGGGTGGTGTGTAGCCTAGATGAGAAGACACAGGCAGCAGGCTCAGTAAATCACCATTCCCTGCCCTTCTCTTCTATCCTCGACCCTTCCTTTGACTCATCCTCCCTCCTGGCTGCCACTCATCCTTTGGATGCTTCTAGCTGTCACCCCCTGGGTTTTAGGCTCCATGCGGGAAGTGTTGAGACTCGGACTATATTTAGATGCCTTAGTTCTTTTATCTTTTACACCACTGTGTTGCTATGGTGATGGTGGAGAGGGAAGGGGGAGGACAGCCTGAAAGGAAAGATGGAGCTCGGCCATGAAGATGGGTGGATCTGGCTGGGGACTGGTTCCAGTGAGCTGGCACTCTCCAAGAACGCTTACCTGTGCATTCCATCATCAGGAGGTGCCCCAAGGAGATAGGAGGAGGCAATGCCCAGGAAAAGTTCTTATGAAAAGGGGAGATAAAGAAGAATGACTGTTGAAAATTGTTCATTATGCTGCCCAGCCACAGCCTTAGCTTCTGGAGCCTTCCTCGAATGGTTTATCAATCAAGGTTGGCAACTTGCCCAAGTCACGCAGCTGGTAAATGGCAGAGCAGGGACTTGAACACCTGGATTCCTAATTCAATGCTCTTTCCATACCAATGGCTATCAAAAACCATTTTTTAAAGCTGAAGAAAATTTGTGTGAAGAAGGAAGCCTACAGTGAGGTATAACCAAGCACAGCAGGCAAAATCAGAGGTGCTCTACTTGAAGTGGAGGTTCCCTCTTGGACAACCTCTCCTTCCAGCCTCACATGCAGTGAGAGAGAGATTTAGGGAGCCCTTCTCCAAGTGTAGTTGTGGACGTACCCATATTACAAACATCTGGCGTAACCGTAAAAGTGCAGCTTCCCAGGTCTTAATCCCAGATTCTGATTCAGTAGATCCCAGGAGATTCTGATAAACACTAATTTAACGGGAGGCAAATTAGCAAACTCTTGAGTCAAAAAATTGGGAGAAGGGACATAACGGAATGATCTTTCTCTTTTCCTATTTGATTCCTCAAGCTCATTTATAGCAGCCTAAGGGCAGGCATCTCAAAACAATCAGGCTGGACTGTTCTTTGGTTTCCAACTGCCTTCTGGGCCTCGGCCAGTTGCTAAACTCTGGGTTCTAGCCTACAGACTGGTCATCAGGGTTCAGATGAAATCATAGCCATTGTCTGACCCTGGTGAGGTCATCATTGTGCCTAACAGAGCAGATATACATGCAAGGAAGCTCTGGGTAAGGGTTCAATGAATGGATACCATACTCAAGAACATACAAGGAATGTTTATCAGGTGAAAAGTCCCAAAGGAGCATGTGAGATTTGGACTGAAAATAGACTTACTGACCAAGTGCAAAATCTGGGAAAATATACAGGGGCAGGAAAGCCCACTCATTGATTTCCCATCATTGAAGGGTTTGGGAGAACTATATGACAAAGCAAGGAAGTCCTGATGATGCAGTTGAAGGAGGCAGTCAAGATTAAACTGAGGTTTTTATCTCCCCTATATGCTGAAAACCTAATGATGTCCCCCTCCTCTATAAGCAAGAGCTTCCTCTGGGCCACACACTGTGCTTGACACAAATACGTCATTTAATCCCTCCCAGTATCCCAGATACTATTAGAATTCCTAGCTTGCAGGTAAGGAAACTGAAACTATTAGAAGTTAGGTAATTCTGCCCAAGTTAACTCAGCTAGTAAGAGATAGAACCAGGATTTGATCCCAATTAATGGTCTGATGCTAAGGCCTATGTATATTCTTACCCAAAATTAACCCATAAAGTAAGTGTATGAAGTCCAATTGAGTTCTCATGATGAGGGTTTTTTCAATCTCAAATTATTTCCCCCAATTTTTGGGGAGATGATCCCTACTTAGCTGATGTTTTAGGATAATCTAGTACTAGGTAAGCGTAGGAATATCTCCAAGAAGATTATTTACCCAGTTTTTTTCCATTTCTGCTTCCTGATCTTTCAGCAGATTGCATTTTTAAAGTCTTTTTAAAAACAGATTTTAGAAGCCCCCAACAACAGAGGACCATAATACATTTATTCTGTAAGTCCTGCCTCTGAGGCACAGCCACGGTCCCAACTGCTCCAGTAACCTTCCCCAGTGACTTCCCCTGTGGGCCACTCCCTCTTCAAACCTGTCCCATTTCCAGTTTGTAGGAACCACTTGGCACCCAGTACCCACAACCTCTGTCTTCTCCCATCCTTGTCCTGTGAGCTCCATGGGGGCATGGTCACGCTGTACATGTCTCTGTTTCTCCAGCACTTGGCCCAGTGAGGTTAACTTGAGCCACTGAGCAGTCACACAGGAACAGGAAGTTGAAACAAGGGAAATCAAAACTGGAGGCGGCCAAGGAATTGTCAGTACAAAGGGAGGTGAGCATGGACAGCATGAATTCACCAGCCTCCCATGCAACTGATTGGTTTCCACGGTGCCTTTTGGAAACTGACCTGGCACCTCTCCGCGGCATGTCTGTCCCGCAGATTCTGGCCACATAGGTACAGTTACTCATTTCCAAGATCCATCCCTCAGGCATGGAGCTCTCTGACGGAGACTTCCTCTCTCTGGATAGTCCTTTACTGCTTAGAAAATGCTCTTTCATGCATGACCACTCAACAGTTTCCCAATTGTCCTGTGGGGTAGGCAGGGTGATTGTCAGGGACCCCACTCTACTTATTGCCGAAAATGGAATTATGGGGTGAGTTTTGGCTCATTTCCTCTCTACCAAAGGAAAACAAAATCCTATTGGAAAGGGGGCTGGCAATTAATCTTGAGTTTTGGAGTAGGAAGAGGAGAGGAGCCAAAACTAATGATAACACCAGACAGCAGACAACTGACCGTGTTTTCTATTCCTAGCTGCCTAGTACCAGCTCCCAATACCTGAAGGATAGGGAGTGCTGGTAATTCCTTGCATGTGCCCCAGGCACTTTATTTTTTAATTTTTTTTAAAGATTTTTATTTATTTATTTGACAGAGATCACAGGTAGGCAGAGAGGCAGACACAGAGAAAGAGAGGGAAGCAGGCTCCCTGCTGAGCAGAGAGCCCGATGTGGGGCTCGATCCCAGGACCCTGGGATCATGACCTGAGCCGAAGGCAGAGGCTTAACCCACTGAGCCACCCAGGTGCCCCCCCCAGGCACTTCTATTTAGAGCTACTTCATGTTCTCCTCACAACAACCTAGTGAGGTCCACAGAGCTACAACCACTCTCATTTGAGGGGTTCGGTAATCAAGACCTAGAGGAATGAAGGGCTTTACCCAAGGCCACACAGCTGGTAAACGGCACCGCTTGGATTAGGCTCACATCTTCAGGTAACAAGGCCAAGGTCTACCCAGTCCATACCTGGGCGTTCTGAAGGTAACAGAAGCAATGTACTAAGATGGTCCACTTCAAAGCACTGGGCATATTACTACAAAGGAGACAAGAGCAGAGATGTTGCTCTTAAACTGATCTGTGTTTGAGACATAGTCCTGGCACTAATAACTGGATAACATTGGGAAAAATCACCTTTCCAAGCCTCAATTTTCTCATCCGTAAGAGGATGGCATGAGGATTAAGGGAGACATCCTCTTGCGGGCTGCTAAGCACAACTTGCTCAGTATCTATTCATGCCCTTATGATTGTCGACAGCAACACTGGCATTAATTGCTGAATCTGTTTTAATGAAATGATCCCAAATAAGATCGTATCATCTTGGTTATTTTCCAAGATGGGGATAGTATCCCTCACACGTAGGCATCTTCTCTCACCAACTTCCCTATTCTGTTTCCTACAAGTGGCTGTGAAGTTACTTTTCAAGCATATCCTCCACTAAGAGTAGATTCGATGCTTGTTGCCAACCTTCTTGGACTGGAGGGTAGAAATCCTGTGCGTGGGTGGTTATCTTATCTTTTCACCCTGCTGGCCATTATTCAGCCAAGCTTAACACATTTCTGCCTTTTCATTTTTCCCTCATCCTCTGTCTAGTCAAGTTTCTAAAGAAGCAGACTTGTCACTGAAGTCATCAGACAGAACACTTAGCATTTTCCTCACATGCACACACATTCAAAGTACTTTTCCATCTCTCTCCAGTGCTCAGTGTCCAGGGGGAATGCCGTGTCCAGGAGTGTGGCAATAAGAGAGCGGAACATGAAATATTTTCTGGAATGGCTAATGCCTAACTGGGACCCAGAAAATATTCACCGAGGAAGGCAAGAAATGGAGTTGGGGAGAGACATCACGGACCTGCCTCAGGTCAGAAAACTGGATTGCAGGGTCTAAAGTGACTTTGGGCTCCAGATTTCTAGAATCCTGTTTCCTAAATGACATTTGAAATGTTTGAAATGGGAGACAAAGAGCAGCGGATGTGTCAGTACAGAATGGAGTAAGAAGATGCCTCGGAGGTGCTCATGTGCTTTATAACATAGATGATGGAAGGGAAGATGTAAGGGGGGAGGAGGGTGGGGAGGAGGGAGTGCCCTCCTGGACTCCAGAAGCTCAATCCATTCATACATGGCTACTGAGCATCTTACGGGCAAAGCGTGTGATAGGCATTAGGGGCTGAAGGAGTTACAAACATGAGTAAGACATTGTTTTTTACCTCAAGGAGCCTAGTACAAAATAGATTACAAACGCTGAGAAACAGTGACCTGGCTGTATTTACAGTGTACAGATTCCTGTCCATGGCAATTTTGCCTCGGCTCTACTCTTGGGAGAGAGAGTGGATTGGCACTCCATTTGCCTTCACGAAATGAACCATACAACACATACACAAAACCATATAGTAATAATAATAATAAAAAGAATAATAAAAAAACACATAAGCAGATCATCATTTTCTCTTTCCTGCCTCCTTAGGCTTTCTTTGGTGCTGACACTGAAGACAAAACATTGACCTGATTTCTCCTGCATAACAGTGTTTGTAGTTGGTGCTGGTGACTAGTTAGTGTGATGTCCCCGAGGCCCTTCTCTCACCTTTCACCTGCCCGGCTCCCCACCCGCACTGGCCCACATGGACCACATCCCTACAATATGCCCACTACTGTGTCTGGCACCCAGTTGGGCATCATAACAGAGATGGCAAGCTACACAGAGATAAATAAAATCAGTTTGCCTACTCTTTGAGAATTCACCGTCCAGTGGGGAAGGCAGATATGTGAGCAGATCTTTATGCTGTCAGCTCAGACTGACTTACAAACCTGGGAAGGACTTTGAAGTTCCTGTAGGTCTCAAGCCACACATCACCTCATGATAACGCCTCTTCCTTATGTACCATTCAGTAGGTTCCCGGGATTGTTTCAAGTGTCTCCCAGGTACTAACTTAGCAAATCTCCATCATCCAGCAGGGTAGAAACTATTATTTTATTCTTTCTCCTCTTTTAGAGATGATAAAACTGAGACACAGGACACTTAAGTCACTTGCCTAAGGTCACATGGATAATATACGACAGAGATAGAACTTGGACTGAAATAGCCGAGCTCCCCAGTCCCTTAACCACCACACTATACTGCCTTTCAAGTGAGATAATAAAAGTTGCTTTCTAGTGAGACAGAAGGAGATAGTGGCCTCTGTCATCTGTTATCACCTTCGGGTCTCTCTGGCTTCTTTTCAACCCACATTTATCGAGGGCTCCTTATGTGCCAACACCAGGCTGAGTGCCCTCAACACATCTCACTTACCCCTCATTACAACGGAACAAGGCGGGACTAGCACTCTGTCCTGTTATGGACAGAATGTTTGTGTGTCCCCGCCCCACTCCCAAATTCTGGAATTGCCAGAGCAGTAAGATAAGATTTTCTAGTTCCCTTGGCTTAAGAGCAGCCACACCAAGCCCTCACTCTGGGAATGTGTTTGTATCCACATCTTGCTGACAATGAATCAGAACACAATACCCGGACCCCCTTCTACATGGAGCCAGTGCCCAGCTTGGAGTGCCAGAGTCCCCTGCAGTTTCAAAGGTCCTGAGTGGCTGGAGTCTGGGGGCTGCTGCTGTCACCTTCCACTGGTTCTCTCTCCCAAGACTAAAGCCAAGGCAAAGCCAAGGAATCTGTACACTGTGAATATGGCCAGGTCTTCTTCTAGGTCACTGTTTCTCAACGTTCCACCTTCCGGGTGCATCCACCTGTCCACTGTCCGATGCCTCACCACCTTCAATGGTTATTTAAGAAAACAGAAATTTTCCAAGGATCTCTAGCCACAAAACAAGTTGTTAAAGTCATTACAATTATCCAAAGGGAAAAAGAATTCAGGATAATTCTTATCTCCCGAATTCTGGAGTTTCTAGAACAGTAAGATAAGATTTTCTAGTTCCCTAGAAACTTACCCTCTAGTTTCCTGGCCTAAGTCCAAGCTGGAGTATTATTAGGAGAACCATCATAAAAAATGAGACAAGGAAGACAGAATGAAGAATAAGGAGGCGGCAGACAGGCAGATGGTGTTCTGAAGGAGGAACACCTTCCTTAGAAGGCTCTTGGGTTGCCGTGCGGCTCCCATTCATCTCCTGCGACTTCCTGGAACAAGGGCTGCTGATGTATGTTATCTATCGATGGCCCAGCAGTCCTATAAACACTGTCCATCAATAGCCACAGGGGTCTGTGTCCACAGGCTCAGACACTTGCCACTCAATCTCATTTATCTTCACCCCTTTTTGTTATTGCTCGGCTGTAAAAAATATCTTGAGTGCTACAATCTCCTCTCTTTCCCGTCTTAAGCAGTTTCTCTCTATCAAATACTCAATTCCATTTTCTGGATGTACACAAAAATCACTTGAGCTGCCATTCACAATTTTGGCTCTTGAGGCAAATCAAACAAATTCAAAACAATTGTTACAAGAGCTAAAAGGCAAAAAAAAATCATTCAGCACGAATGCTTTGGCTTCATGGAATTTGACCTCCACATACTGCCTGTCATCCCCACTTTATACACAGGAAACACAAGCGCCAGAACTTTGCAACCCATGCAGTTTCCAGGTGGGAAATTAACTAACCAGTCTTCCAAATATTCATAGCTCATCTACATTTGCAGGAGTGGGCTGGAAACCAACAAAGTAAAAGTCAGATTTTGTGCCCACCAAGAGATTGCAACGTATGTAGCATTTGCTGGTTACAGAACAGGTACTATAGGAAGTGTACCGTTAGGGGAGAGAATAATTACTTGGTAGGTATGAAAATTGTTCTTGTACGAGCTGGGATGGAGTCAGTCATTAGGAATACATAAGGTTCAGGTAGGTGAAGTGAAGAAGAAACTTACAGTGTGGCACTCGAAGAGGAAAATGCAAAGTGTATTCAGCAGACCATGGGCAGGCCATGTGGCCAGAGCAGAAGGGATCATAGGAGCCAGTGGGTAATGCTTTATACATCCGGTTGGTGGTGTTCTGAGAACTAGCAAAGCCCCTCATCTAGACAGGAATCCCCTGAGCATAGAACCCGTCTGGGCAAGCTTTCTGGGGATGACAGCACCTACCACTTCCTCTGGATACTGCTGGTTCTCTATGAAGGGTTCACTGAGAGGCACAACTGCTCTGAGCTACATCATCTGGATAGTTTTGTCCTCCCTGCCACCCTCACATAATGGTCTCTTTCCCCAACAGACTACAGACCCCTTTCCTGCTGCTTCCTGCCCCTATCTGCTGACACACAGATCACTTGCCTTAACATTGAAAACCTTGGTACCTGGCTCACCATCTTCCCACCAGCATCCTAGGTGATGTTAGTGACCCCAAAAGATGACTACTCTTTGCCCCTCGATTCACTGACCTTGACATCTTTGATGACCTTCACCACCACTTCAGCTGCCCACCCTACGCCTTGACTTTTCTCATCCCGTAGAACTTCTCCATCTCTGACATAACAAGTTCACACATTCCAAAGCTGAACTTACCATCTTCTTACCAAAGCCTCTCCTCCTCCCATCTCCATGCCAGTGGATCACACCCCCATGCGTTCATTCCTGCAACATGGCTCCCTCTGCAGACTGGTGCTGTCCCTTCCAGTCAGGCTCCACATCCTGCTGTTTCGACCTTCTTATAGCTCGAGAATACAATTCCTTCTTGCCATTCTCCTCTAAAACTTACTCACTAGCCACCTCTGGCCTGGATTCCGCTAACAGTCTCCTAACCCATCTCCGTGACCCGATTCATACTTACTCAGTTTCATTCTTAGAACACAGCTATAGCCATCTGCTCAAGATGCAAATCTCATTAGCCAGTCCCCTCTTTTTAATGGTTCTTCACTGTCCTCCAAACTTCCTGGCATCCTGTAAAAGGCCCGTTTTTGGACTGAGGCTACTTGCCCTCTTTTTTCCCCAGTTCCCACATAGCCTCCTGATCTCAGACACCACCCTTTCCGAGATGGTTTCCCCAACCTTCCTAGACTGGATTGGTGGGTCTCTCCTGTCGTCGTCCCACAGCACCTTGCACTGGCTCTGTGAGGACGCTTATCACACCCAGCTGAAATGTCTTGTTTACAGACTGTCCCCAGCACCAAGCACAGGTGCCAGAACACAGCAGAAGCTCATGAATGGGTGTGAAATAAACAAATAAGCAAATGAATGATTGAAGAAAAGAGGCATGAGAAAAACATTTTAAATACAGAAATGAGAGGCCAGGCAAAATAAAAAATAAATGTAAGGTTTCGCCCCTCCTGGGTGACGGAGGTGGGGAGATGGTACCCTGGATAGAACTTCCAGAAAAGGAGAAGGACTTGGTTTTGGTGAGTGAAAATGAGGCTTTCAGTGTGGGCATGCTGACTGGGGAGATTATGGCTAGCCATAAAGGAGCGGGTCCAGGAGTCACAGATTCAGGCTTTATCACAAAGAAGATGTCTCCGAAGCCATCGGCACAGAGGGTAGCTTCGATATAGAACTGAGAGGAAAGGGCAGCTGACAGGGGCTTCTTCGTGTAGGAAGTTTTTCTGATTATCCAGATAAGTCGGGTCTCAAGTGAGGTTTTCAGCTCTTCGTTTTCTGAATAATTGTCTCCATTGTTTCTGACTTCGAAGATCTGCTCTGTTTGGTTTTGTTTTGTTTTTCCTCGTCCTAACAACTATTTCTCTTTTTGGAGCGTATTTTGCTAACTCCAGCTGTTAATCGCCTCAACATGCAACCAGGCCATTGTGACGTCTGTCGGCTGCTGTAGGAGGCACGATGCTTATTTTTCAATTGGCTTCTACTGTTTTCCCCCAAAAGATAACTTCTTGGATCAACACACTGACAGGCTATTGGCCCATCTACGTCTCACTGGACATATTCTTGCTCCGTCTCCCTCCTGCCTCCTTTAAGTGGATCGTCCATACAAGATCTGTGTTCTGAATTTTCTTCTTCTCCAGTCCAGGGACTATCTCTGAGTCCTGAAGCATATCACATAACATGGGCACATTCTTTTTTTTTAAGATTTTATCCATCTATTTATTTGACAGAGAGAGATCACAAGTAGGCAGAGAGAGACGGGGAAGTAGGCTCCCACCGAGCAGAGAGCTGGACGCGGGGCTCAATCCCAGGACCCTGGAATCACGACCTGAGCCCAAGGCAGGGGCTCAACCCACTGAGCCACCCAGGTGTACATGGGCACATTCTTATGCCTACCTGTGGATTCTGAGAGCTCAGTCCTGCTGCTAGGGGAGAGAACAGTGCAAGGGGAATTCACAAGAACTACATTTTCCCCCGAGGGCCCCAAATCAGCTAACATTTTCCTGATTGAACTATAAAAGTTTTATTTAGCGAAGTTACCATCATTTTTTAGGGTTGAAATATAAATACACAAGCACTTCATGAATCTGAGAATGTACATTCCTATTTAGGACAGAATCTTTGGTCTTTTGAAAGCACTTGTACATCACCCTTATTCTAAATACATTCACTGTGCTAAATTTTTGCTCCATATAGAATTACTCCAGTAGGTCCTTAATGAATGTGTACGGCTGGAAGTAGACCCATTGTTGAAGTGTGGAACTGCATCCCAGTTGTAGAGTAGCCCTGGTCAATTCTGGAAGTCTCTATGTGTAGCAAAAACTTTCTTTGTTCTAGGGAAGGGGCCTCTGCCCTCTGGGGGTCATGAGCTGTTCTGATGATTCAGATGCTTTTTACCAGAAAAATGTACACACTCTGACACAGTATTCTGTATACAATTTCAGGGAGTTCACAAGACCCTATGAAAAGCCAGCATTGATCCCCTAAAGGTCCCTGGGCTCCAGGTTAATAATTCCTAGACTAAGGGCTAAAGCTCAGTTGTTGATGGGTGAGGGATTTCAGTAACCTCAGAATGTGCAGAAAACAGCTGCAACAAAGCTGTGAACCGCTAGGCAGTAGCTACAACTGCCAGCAGGAGATGCGCGGCTTGTGCGCAATCACGCCCAGCATGGCACTGGGTGAGCTGCCATCTTTTCTTCTGCAGGGTTATCAAGCTTTCAACTTGTTCTATTATGAGGTTTTATTTTATGGCAGCAGAGCTCTGATTTGATGATGAAAATCAGCACAAAATAGCTCCTTTTTTTTAAACAAAAATTTGCCTTACAGACATTTCAGCTAAAATAAATGCACTTTTTAGCAAGAGGGAGGAAAGGGGCAGAGGAGGCTCCTGTGTTAGGAGAGCTGCCTTCTGCCGCTGCCCCCACCCCTTGCTTCCCACGAATCTCCAGCTCTTCACTTTTTCTAATATTTTACACTCCCTTGACTTCTACTCGCCTTTATTAGATCTCATTTCATTTTCTTGAAGCTGGCGCCTCAAAAGCCTAGATCAGTGCCAATCTTCTGAATGTCTGGTGTTTATCTCATTCCATATTGCTCTGCACATATCTGATTTCTGAGTCGCACTCCACTCCCTTGAATCCTAAGGGGCCAGCTTGGTGCTTTTGATCATTTGAGTCAACATCTTGTATGCTCCTTTTCAACTTGAAACGACATAATCTCCCTCCTCCGATGTTATTTTTTATCTTAACTGACCTTTAATTTTTGAAAATATGCTTAAAAGTACAACCTGAAGGATACAACTTAGTAGCCACTAGTTACCATCTGCATCACGATCTACCTTGTCTATCTCACCATCACCCTTAGAGCTGCATTTACTAAGGTTTTCTATGAACAGCAAAGCTCGTTAGTTACTGGGATGATATGAGATTTTTCTCTGTCTTCCCAAAAGAAAATCATCGAAAACAGAATCATATCAGATAGTTTTCAAGCCAACATTTCTCACCATGTTGCTTCCTTTCCAATATCTCCCAGTCCACACACTTTGTTCGGGTTCTTCTTTGTTCTATTCTAAACTACTACTATTCTATTTTTTCAGAGTTCTTGTGGTCCTAATTTCATAAATATTTTCAAAGAACCTTATTCTTTAATCCTTAACATCAGGACTTTACCACCCTCCCTTTCTGGATTTTTTGCCACTATCTTTGTTTCTGGCTAGAATTCTTGATGATTCTCCACCATCAAGTGTTCCTCAGCTTTTCTGATGGCCCTCCTCACTCCAATGGAGAGCCATGAGGATGGCTCTCTTCTGGCTATCAAGACTCTTATGTCATAGAGTTTAGGACATTGTGTCACATATTATGACATAGTAAGTCATATTGACTTACTTGGCCATGTCCATACTAGACTACTAAACTTAAGGTCAGGGATTAGGTATTATCTGTCATCTAGAGCATCAACCTCCTTCTTTCAGCCCTCTGCTTTGGGGTATGTTCAATCCTCTAATTCTAACCATGTGGTTGAAATGGAAGCCACCATCTTCTGAGATACCCTCCCTCCTTGACAGAGTGAATGGTCTAAGTGATTCCTGACACAGGAGGGACAGTGTGCCCCCAATATTTAAGCCAAAGATGTGAGCCTGATGGCTTCTTGCAGCTGTCTCCAACCCTGTGAAGGGAGCCAGTCTGAGAGAAGAAAGCTGGCCTGGACGGAGAAGAAAGAAAGAATCCTGGAGGCATCTGAGTTCCTGGTTGTGGTCATCCCTGAGACTATCATTCTCATGCTTTGCTTGTGTGAGCCAATGAGTGAATGCAAGTTGGGTTTCCACTCTTTGCAATGAAAGAATATTCTCAAGCAATGTGGACTGCCTTCTTCATGTCTCTTCCTCCAGTAGCTGACTCAGAGCTTGGCATTCAAAAGGGGCTCCATAAACTTAGCTATTGATGTCGTGTTTGTTGTCATGTGAAATCAAGGACTAAGAGGAGCGAACATGTGTCATATTATGACAGGTGTGTGAAGGTCACGCCTTAGAGCTATACAGTGATGACTCCCTATACATTCTGAGCATCTATTTGGGTCTAAGTTTGTTCTATTGGTATTTGATCAACTGTCCTGAAGAAATGCTGACTACTTACTTACTTATTGTCTAACTAAGAATACTTAGCTTTTCTAGGCTATAGTCCTGAAAGACCAAATGAGAAAGACTGCATGCAGACACATACAATGACAGGCTACGTGGCAGCCCAGTTGGCTTTCTGTTTGCATGGTGGGAGAGAAGACAGCTGAGATGGACACTGTTTACCAGCTGTGAGGCTCTGGGAAAGCAACTTCAATTCTCTGGGCCTTGCTTTCTCCGTGTGCCAAACAGAGGGACTTGCCTCACATCCCTCACAGGACTATTGAGAGGATAAAATGAGAAAACACATATGGTGGCATTTTGTTGTTGTCAAATCCTTTCCAGGGGAAGCATGTCAGGCCCTTTTGTAAACACAGAGGTCACTGTTGGGCTGACCAGTCTGCTCTGATAAACACATGGCCTACGGCAGGGTCACAGCTTCAAGAGCGAGGAGCTGAGGTGAGCCATCCCACGTCCAACATCCACTTTATCTCTTTCCTCTCCTCTTGGCTCAATTGTCAAACAAAGCTTCTAGACACTTTCCACTCTGCCCCAGCTCAGAAAGCCTCTCAGCACAGCCTTTGGCTATGAAAATGGATCCTGAGTCTCCTGCTGACCAGTTCCATCCCTCAGAACATGCCCCCAGGTATCTGTCTTCACTAACGAGTTGGGCTGAACCTCAGTGAAACCTGACAGACTGTTTCCTCACAGATTTCCCACAGCTTATGCAATTTCCAAGGTACCTCTGTAGAGCACAGCCAGCTTGGTCTAAGATCTGGTGATGACAGCTGGCCAGATGGTGTGGGCCAGCACGGGCCAGCTGCCCGGGAGCCCCATGCTTCCTTCTTGCTGATCTCTGCATGAGTAGCTCCCAGCAGCTTCCTGGCCTGCTTGACTGGAAAGGGATGTCTCCCACACCTCTTACATGACCTCCCTCCGTTAGAAGGCAATGGTAGGAAGACAGAGGCTCTGGAGAGCTGGGTTCAAATCCTAGACCTGCCACCACTGTGAGAACTTTACACAGGCTGTAAAATCGAGATAATAAAGCCCATATTACACTGCAAGAAGGACCAACAGTCACATAGGTGCTCAGTAACTGATGTTTCTTTTTTCCATCCCTCAATTATAAAATAGTCCCCATCATTGGGAGATCTTCTATCTCTTGTAGAAACGTGCAGGCAAACCTGAAACCACGAGTAAAAACAACTCAAAAATAAACTTTTGGGTGGGGGAGAGAATCCATCTCTTTATCTCCCTGGCCTATTGAGACCCAAATTCTACTGGCAATATTCCGCTGGCAATAAGGGAAGAGACAGTCTGAGCTATGCTCCTTCCAGGCATGCGGTGGGTGTTGGTAGGGGGTAGGAAATAGGGCTCACTTTGCCAGCCTTGCTCAGGATGAAGACAGACTGTCCCCCCGCTGCTGTTGGTGGGAAGGAGATCTAAGCTAGGTACAGCTCGACAAAGCCCTGGGGGCTGGCAGTGTGTGACAACAACAAAAATGATTCCCATCTGCAGAGGCTGCTTACATTTTTCAGAGCACTTTCTCTTCTTTTATCTGTTTTCCCCTACAATATCCATGTGAGATGGGCATTATCATTCCCATCTGACAGATGAGGAAATGAAGCAGAGAGCAGAGTATCACAAGTGGCTCTTAGGAATCAGAGCTATGCTCACATCCTGACTCAGCTCTGTGACCTTGAACTAGCTGCTGACCCTCTGGGCCCCAACTGCTTGTCTATAATACGGATCTGAAAGCTTCCGTCTCATAGGGCTGTTGGGAAGTTTATGAGGGTTTGTCACATGATAGAAAGAACAGAGGCTCTGGAGACTTGTATGCAAATGTAGAAACCCTGGACCTTAGCTCCACGAGTGTACCCCCACATAGCAGATTAGCAAAGATTTGGACCCAAGACCCAGGTGTCCCAATTCCAGAGTCTGAGATCTTCCAGAACTTTGCTTAGGATGCTTTTCCTCTGAGGCTCTTGAACTGAGTCTGTCCTGAGAGGTCCCAGGTGTGCCCCTGCCCCACCCCTCTGCCCCGGGCCAGCCAGGGCTCTGTGGAGGGGGAAGGACCAAGCAGAAAAACCATACAACCTGCCAGGATCAGATGCCACATCTGGGGGGCCAGGCACTGACACAGAGGCCAGAGATCTGCATCCCCAGCCAGGCTTGTTTTATGACTCAAGTTCTCCATCTGGGAAAAGGATGTGACTTTCTTCTGCCTTGACCTTTTCAACCCCACTTAGACCATCGCCATGGCTTCGTGGCCAGGCTCCCCACTGCTCAGAGGCCTGGCCACGGTGTCTGTTTTCCTCCACTTCCTTGCCCTTCAGGTGGGTCCCTGACCCAAGCTTTCCACCTGGAATGTGGAGTTTTAAGGATACTGTGGCTGCCTGAAACGAAGCTAGGTAAACTCAGGAGTGTCGATGCAGGTTTTTCCACGTGCAAGACCAAGCAATGAGATAGTCTGCAGACTGAGAGAGGAATAAGGCGAGATGGGGAGAAGCAGGTGAGAACCCACTGGGTTCCAGGGGAAAAGAGAGGAAGACACTGGAAATATCCCAGTCCCCCAGAAGGCCCTTTGCCCCAACTTGAGTTCTGCAAGGTTCCTGTATCTATTATGCATTCAACTTTTTTTTTTTTTTTTTTTTTTTTACCTTAATGTAAGCTGGCTTTGGTGGGTTCCTGCTTCTTATAACCAAAAGAGACTGACAAGGATAATATGCATGTGCTCTTCCTACCCTGCTGTTAAAGGGCTACATCACTGATGAAATGATAGCCGTCTGTTGTTCCTCGGGGTGCCCCGATGTCACAGCACCCCGGGCCAGACACTGGACTTCAGAGGCCATTGCTGAACGCCAGCCGCTGACAACAAATAATCAGGCCAGGGCAGCTCCTGGTCAGCCGGCCACTGCTTTGTTGTGCAAGAAGATGACCGATCTCCAACTTTTCCTTGGACATTTTCAAGTGGGAGGCAATACAGAGCGGAAATTAAAAGCATGGGTTCTGGAGTCAGACGGCCCCGTTTTGCATCATGGTTCCAACCACCTGCTTCCTGTGTGACCTTGAACAAGTGACTCTATCTCTTTGTGCCTCCGCTTATGCATCTGTAAGAGGGAGGACAGTCATGGTCCTTAGCTCATAAGGCTATTGTAAAGATCGAGGCTTGTAGTATGAGAAAGAAATCCTCAATACATGTCCCCTGTGATTTTCAAGTCCTAAGGGGGAGAGCTATGGAAAGGAGGGCCGTGAATGTGTTTTGGTTTCATCTTCCCCACTTTGGTTTTATGAGGGACATGGAGGGTCGCTGGTAACCTACTGCAGAGAAAACTAAGACCTCCAAGAGGAGCAGACTGAAAAAGAGACGCTCAAAGGGACTGGCTGGCTAAGGAGGGAAGCAGCTTGCCAAGTTCAAGGAAGGGTCTCAGAGCTCTCCCTTGGGGAAGCCCTGGGTGAGGAAGGGAAAGGAAATGCTGTCCTCAGACAGGAGAAGCAGGATGGTGGGGCCAGATGAAGAGTGAAACCCCCCACTTCTGGAGTAGGGAGGCAGGCACGGTACACAAGCAACATTAGAGAGCCACGAGGGCTTGAGACAACACAATAAAACCCCTTGGAAATTCGGGAAGAACAGCCATGCAGGAGAGTTGGAATGAAGCTCGTGGAAATCTTGATCGTAAAGATTTTTATGAATTTGGATACTGCCCTCAGAAAACCTTTGGTGGAAAAAAAAAAAAAAACAACACACAAAAAAACCCACCTCCGTGAGGATGAATGAAATCCCAGCAGCATATCAAGAGATTCCTTCCAGCTCATCAATACAAAGTTACTATAAATGGATCTGTGCACAGAGAGCTGTTGCAAATACATGACAGGCCAGTGACATGTTACTGATTTAGGACTGCAGACTCTCAGATCAGGTGGCTTGGGTACAAAGCCTGGCCCTGCCACTAATTAGCTGGATGAACTTGAGTCAGTGTCTCTACTTCTCTGTGCCGCAGCTCCCCTGTCTACAGAATGGGGGTGGTGAGTGTCTAGTCCTTAGAATTAGGGAAAGGAAAAATGGGTTAGCAGGCACACAATGCCTGTAACACCATGTAGCCATAATAAGGGCTCAATAAACATCAGCCACCATCTCTTCCTGTGGTTTTTCTCCCTCTATGTGATACATGGATAGGCACATGCACAACACACACACACACACACACACACACACACTCAACAAACTCCACTGCAAACAACCAACACAGCGATCAAGATCTCTCTCAGGTGCAGAGGGATGGCGGAAGAGCAGAGGCAAAAGTTCTGAGAACCTCAACAGCCAAGGGAAGGACTTGGTATCAGGTTCTAGTACCCATCACACTGTATGCCACATCTCTCTCACCCCCAAATCCTGTCTTCAGGTGGAAACCTGCAATGGGTTAAGATGCCCTCTTTCCCCAGCTATCACTCTGGGGCCACTCCACACTGCAGACCTGAAGGCCCCCAGCTCTCTGCTCCACTGCTGGTCCTTCCCTGTCCCCTCCACTCTCCAGGAGGGGAAGCCCATGAGCAGCATCTCAGTTAATCACACTCTCTGGTTTAAGTAACACCCTTCCCCTGGCCCACTGAGCTCATGGAAAGGGAGATCAGAGGTTCCCCTGCCGTGTGACCAGGACAGTGGTCACGGCAAGCATCTACAGGCTTCCAGTGGGACAGAGTTTGCCAGAAGCAGCAGCCCCAGCAATCCAAGAGGACTGTTCCAGCCTTCCCACGTTTGGTGAAACCCTTTCCTTCTGAGGTTTTCCTTCCCTTCTTTTTTTTTTTTTTTTTTAAACTTCTCTCTGTCCATACTGTCCCCTCTCCCTCCCTCAATCCCTATCTCATTACACAACTGCATGGGCTAAAAATATTTCTGGCAGCCGTGATCCAACCCAAACTGAGCAAGATGCAGATTTAATGAGGCTTCCATGGAAACAAGGTTCCTTTTGCCAGGCAGAAGAATGTGTCTGCGCAAGGGAAAGGGGGTGGGTAGGGAAGCTTGTTGTGAGGAGACTGAGAGGTTGGTTAGACAGGACCATGGAGGGGAGTCCAGGGAAGCTTCTTGGCCCAGCAGCCTTTTCTGGAAGGCTGGCAGCCTTTTCTGAATCCCACAGCTAGGGACTGCACCCACTGGAGCTGGTCAGCTGTCCTGGCCAGCAGCACTGGAAGAGCCACACTGTGGGGGCTCAGCAAAGGGAACCTCAGCTTCTTCTGGGAAGGAGATAAATATTTATCATGGGAGTCCCTTAAGCAGTCAGACACTTGGCAGCTGAAAAAAAAATAAATTAAGACATAAAAATAAAAGCTGCTGACTCTAGGGTTCCTGATGGTGCTCTGATTATAACCAAGAAAATACGAAGGAGAAAACCGGAGAAGGATCAGATGTGAAGATGGTTTCTGCCCTGCACATGTCCTTCTCCCAAGAGGAGGCCTGTCCCTCTAGCCTGCAGTTCTCTGTGCTGCTGGAGGCATGAAAGAATCTGAAAGGGAAAGTCCAGTGCTTCCGGGATGAGTCCAGCTGCCCGGTGGTGACATAACCCTATCTCCATCTCACCAGGGCAGGGGTAGCACCTACCACCATCCCGCCACCTCTCGCAGGCCCTTACCATTTTCTCCTGTCTTCTGGGGGCAACACTGAGTTTTCACACGCTGAGAAGCAGGGTGTGCACTGATGAAAAGGAAGGGTCAGCAAACTAGGGCTGCCGCCCCAACCTGGGCCAAATTTGGTCCATGACCTGCTTTTGTGTGCCTTGTGATTTTAGAATCGCTTTTAATTTTTTAAAGGATTGGAATAGAAAGAAAGCATACGTGACAGAGGCCATATCATCCCTGCAAAGACTCAGATATCTACCATCTACACTTTATGGACACAGTTTGCCAATCCCTGGTTAAGAGCGAAGACTAGGGAATCAGACAGACAGATTTAGGTTCAAATCCCAGCTCCTTCCTCTATGGGCTGGCTCAGTGAATTCACGGATTTTGTCTCTTTGCCTCTCAGTTTTCCCAGTTGTAAAACAGGCTACAAGTACCTGCCTTATAGAGAATGAAAAGTACCAGCCTAGCACAATGTCAGTTGCATAAATGTTCATAGTGCCCCCTTGGTTTGCACTAAGTATCAAAAATGTAGCCTCATGATTGCTTCAGGAATTAGAATTCCCAGAGTTCTAAGGTGTTTCACATACACAGGGATCCTGGGCTGCAAGGAATCTGACAAAGGCTCTGCTGATGTGCATTTAAAGCCAGAATTTGCTACTCACGCAATCACTACCTTACAGGCCGTGCTCTAAGTCCAGTTCCACTGAGCCCAAGACTTACTAAAGCCACTGTCATCATGTTAAGAATCATGTGCTGACCTACCTATGGTCTTTGGAATTACAGAACAGGAGAAAAGTGGGAAAGAACATGCAGCAAGAAATCAGGGAATCTTTACTAGTGTGAGACTTCTTGGGCCTCCCTTTTTCTCCTCTTCATCTTTTATAAGAGACTGAATAGGTAAAGGAGTTCAAAACCCCAAAAGAAACACTAGCACTGAATTTGCTCATCCCCTGGAATAAATAACAAAGCCTCTGAGCCAAGTGGTGTTGAGAAGGTAGAGCTGAGAAGGTCAAGGTTAAACCTAGATCCGCCATTCAGCTTTGTGTGGTCAAAAATTCAGATGGTGTTCCCAGCCAACTGTCCTGTGAACAGCCATGCTGGGAAGAGAAAGAAGCTAGATGGAGGGCATAGAGCTCAACACATCACTTCTACCCAGGACAACAACACACAAATGACAGCAGCCTTTCTAGATCGATGGGTGGCTTTTGGCACAGTCTCTAATCACTTTTTTTTTAAAAAGAGGCATTGAAATGTTTGAAATACATATTTGTAACAAAAAGGCCCAAACAACTTCCAACTGTAACCAGATGACAAAGAGCCCAACAAGGCTAAGAATGGACATGGAGAAACTGCTCAGTGTGGGAATGGATGGGAGCAAATCACTGTAAATCTACAGAGAGCATTCTTTGTCCTCATTGATGTCTCTAAAGGGCCTAAAAAGCCAACATCATTCCAATTTACAAAATGAAAAACCTATTTCAAAAAATGTATGCCATGTAGACATTTCCCCTAGATGGTCAGAAAGAACCCAAGAAGAATGTGAGACCAAGGGGTCTTATGAAAGAATTCCTGATTAGATGCCAAGAGACTGTTCTAGTCAGATTTCCGCCTCTGGCAGTATGAGCTTAGCATATTACCTGGATTTTTCACATCTCAAAATCTTTATCTGGTAACAGTCACAAACCTTCTTTCTTGGGTTTTATGAGGCTCGGAGGAGTCATGCAGGAACTCCCTCCTTGAAAAGTTAAAAAAAAAGACTAAATGAATGTAAGGTATTATATTCATTATCAATAACAAAATGAGTAGAAGATCAAGGACAGAGGTGGGATTCACTTACTCAACAAGTATATATTATGTACCTACTGGGTGCCAGGCACTAATAAATACCGGGGATAGAATAAATAAGAGACAAGATCTCTGTACATTATAGAGGCACACACAGACATCAAACAAATAACGACATAATTACAACCTTAATAAGTGCTTTGAAGTAAAAACAGAGGGTGAAACAAGAGGATGTTACAAGGGATGTAACCTAGACTGGCTGCCTCAGAAATGGCCATCCTCAGGAAATGATATTTCTTAGATGAAATCTGAGGTTAAATTGCCACGATTGAGGCAAGGAGATGGTAGAGCATTTCTTAAAAATTTTTATTTATTGGGGCACCTGGGTGGCTCAGTCGTTGGGCGTCCACCTTTGGCTCAGGTCCTGATCCCAGGGTCCTGGGATTGGGCGGTGGGAGGGAGCCTTCTCCCCCCTCTCTCACTCCCCCTGCTTGTGTTCCCTCTCTCATTGTGTCTCTCTCTGTCAAATAAATAAATAAAACCTTAAAAAAAGAGAGATTTATTTATTTATTTTAGGAGGATCAAGGGAGGGGTAGGCAGAGGAAAAGCTAGAGAAAGAATCCCAAGAAGACTCTCCAGCAAGTCTGGAGCCCAGTGCAGGCCTCAATCTCATGACCCCTGAGATCATCACCTGAGCTGAAATCAACAGTTGCTCAGCCAGCTGAGCCACCCAGGTGTCCTGATGATAGAGCATTATCAAGGTGGAAAGAACAACATGTGAGAAGTGCCTGGGGTAGAATTTCAAAGACTAACAAGAGGGTAGTGTATGGGGTTGGGGTGGGGAAGGTGGTTCAATAAGATACTGAGGAAGTAGGCAGAGTCCAGGTCATGTGGGGCCTTGAAGATGATGTCATATGGATTACAACTATATCCTACGAGCAACAGAAAGCTATCAGTGGGTTTGGAGCAGGAAGCAATAAAACCCAATTTGTATTTAAAACAAGAGTCAAGTTAAACATGTGCCTCTGACCATGACAGAGTAACCTGTACTAGACTTAACTCCCATTGAAAAGCACTGTAAAACTCAACAAAATATTCGAAGAAACTGTCTTTACATATTGAATAAAAGTAATAGAATACAGAACTGTGATCGTTGAGAGAAAGAAAATACACAAATCAAGTGCCACAATCACACCACAGTCATCCAGCCTTATTTCCTGGAAATACTCTCCTGTTGTGGAACAAGAAGATGGAGCCCAAATACAGTGGTAGTTTAGCTCAGCTAAGGAGGTAGAGATTAGAGTGTGGGGTTGCTGAGATGGCTAAAATTCTTCAGGGCAAAGTGCCAGGAAAGAGGAAGCTATACAAAGGGGGAGGGCCCAGAAGTCTGCAAGGAGGTTCCTTGCAGGTCCCTGGCTGAGAGTTGGGCTGCACAAAGTGTGCAAGATTCCACAAGGCCCTGAAGAGATGTCCTCCTGCACGTCTGAGAGCTGAGTAATGAAAACAGGGATCAGACCATCCTGGGAAACACAATTGCAGCCCAGATACAGCAGTAAGACCTTACTGAGCATCTCAGGCATTAGGAATAACTGTAATAGAAATAAGGACCATAGTATAGATCAAGAGCCATGCCCTTGGGCTAAATTTAAAACTAAAATAGTCCCATCCTAACAAAGAATAAGACCAGCCTTGAGAGGAACAAAAGTTACAGCAACATAGCTACTTTCCAAACAAAACTCATGACCCTTTAAATGCAGATGGCATTATTGAAACTGTTTACAATATTCCATTTCAATGGAATAAATGTTTATTTACATACATATAATAAATCATTATTAGACATGTGAAGAAAGAGGAAAATGTAACCAATAAAGAAGAAAAAAAATCCCTGAATAGAAAATAACCCCAAGATAACCCAGATCTTCAAATTACTTGAGGACTTGAGAACGGCTATTACAAATATGTTTAAGAAACTAAATAAAAATGAATCATAATGAATGAACATTTGAAGAATCTTAGTATAGAAATGGAAACTATAAAAAAGAATATAGTAGAAATTCTAGACCTGGATGGCTTTAAAACAGATTAGAAACACCATTAAAAAGGATAAATAAACTTTAAGATAGAGCAAGGTTAACTGTCCAATCTGAAGAACAGAGAGGAAGAAAGGAAGGAAGGAAAGAAGGAAGGAAGGGAAAGAGGAAGGGAGGGAAGGCAGAACTTCAATGACCTGTAGGATCAAGCAGTATAACCTATACTTCCTTGGAGTCCCAGGAAGACAGGATAGAGAATAGGGAAGGAAAAAAACCATAAAATAATGGTTTAAAATTTCCCAAATTTACTGAAAAAATTAATTCACAGAGCTGAAGGGTCCAGTGAACACCAAGCAAAATGAATGCAAAAAGCAACAAACATTTAGGCACATAATAGTCAAGGCATTGATAACCACAGATAAAGAAAAAAATCTTGATTGCAGCCAAAGAAAAGTAACATATTATATACAGGAAGCAGAAAATTATGAATAACTTCTTTTCGTAAATAACAGAGGTCAGAAAACAGAGGAACCCAAGGGAAGGGAAAAAAATTGACAACCTAGATTTCTATGGCCAATGAAAATATATTTCAGAAGTGAAGGCAAAATAAAGGCATTTTTAAGATAAATGAAAACAGAGTATGTTGCCAGTGGTCCTGCACTAGAAATGCTAATGGAATTTTTTCAGATGGAAAGAAATGACACCAAATGGAAATACATCTACAGATAAGAGTGAAAAACAGTAAAAATGGCAAATATGTAGGTAAGAACAAAATATCGTATATCTTTTCTATGCATAAAATGTTTACAACTCATACAAGGTTCAAAGCCAAAGTTACAACACTGTATTGTGGGTTTTATAATGTCTGTAGCTATAATATATATCATAACAATAGCACAAAGGATGGAGGAATATAGAGGAGCAAAGACTACTGGAAAATTTTTATATTTTAGGTAAAGTAGTGTAATACAAACTCTAAGTTGACTATAATAAGTTAAAGATGCATATTGTTATCCCTGGAGCAACCAATAAAAAATAATGCACAGAATGATAGCTTCAAAGTCAACAGAGGAATTAAAATGGAATACTTAAAAAATGTTAACTTAAAATAAGCAATAAATGAGGAACAACACAAAAAAGATGAGAGATAGGACAAATCAAAAAATGTTAGACTTAAATCCAATCATATTAATAAGCATATTAAATAAAAAGGCAGAAATGATCAATAATAAAAATAATCAAGAGATAATAACTATATACTGTCTACAGGACAAGCATTTTATTATTTTTTAAAGATTTTATTTATTCACTTGAGAGAGAGAGCATGCACAAGTGGGGGGAGGGGTAGAGGGAGAGGGAGAAGCAGACTCCCCACTAAGCACAGAGCCAGATGTGGGGCTTAATCCCAGAACGCTTGGGATCATGACCTGAGCAGAAGGCAAGTGCTTAACTGACTGAGCCACCCTGGCACCCAGGACAAGCACTTTAAATATAAAGACAGAAGTAGTTTGAAAGTAAAATAATGGAAAATATAAACTATGCAAATAATAAGCATAGGAAAGATGAAATGACCATATTAATATCAGGCAAAGATTTCAAGACAAGGAATATTATCAGAGATAAAGAAGGACATTTCATAAATAATAGTCAATTCATCAAGAGATACAACAACCATAAATACATATGTGTCTAATAACAAAATTTCAAATTATATGAAATAAAACTGACAGCATTAAGGAGAGGAATGGCCAAATCCACAATCACAGATGTAGATTTTTGACATCTTTATCTCAGTAATTCATGAAACAAAATTCTGTGAGAATATAGATGATCTATAGATTATCGATCACCCCACTATCATTTCTAGAATTTTACACCCAGTAAATATGGAATACTCTTTCTTTCCAAGTATGCATGAAATGCTCACCAAGATAAAACATCCACTAGGCCAGAAACCAATTCTCAATAAATTTCAAAAGGCTGAAACTCTTAGAATATGTACACTGACCAGAGCAGAAATAAATTAGATATTAATAATAATAATATATCTGTGAAAGCTCCCAAATAGTTGGAAATTAATGGCATGCTTCTAAATAGACTGTGGGTCAAATAGGATCATAAAGAAAATTAAAATATGTTGAATTTAATGATAATGAAAATACAATATCAAAATTTGTGAGAGGGAAATTTCCAAGTTTAAATGTACTTCAAAAAAATTTAAATGTATTTATTAGAGAAGAAAGATTCAAATCCAATGGTTAAGCTTCCATCTCAAGAAAGTAAAGGATGAACAAATTAAACCCAAAGTAAGTAAGAAGGAGAAAATAATAAAGATAAGAACAGAAATCAGTATAATGTAAAATAGACAAACAATACAGAAATGAAAAAAGCCAAAGCTAGTTCTTTGAAAAGATTAATAAAATTGATAAGACTAGTAAGAATTCTTGAAACTAAATGAGAGGACATCATTACAGATCCTACAGACAATCAAAAGATAATATGGGAATATTTTTAAAAATGTTAACAACATAAGAGGACACGGACAAATTCTTTGAAAAACAACAACAACAAAAAAAACGGTCGCAAGATGATATAGAAAACAAAAGTACTATGTATCAGAGAAAATGCATTCTTTACGAAAAGCCTTCCCACAAGGAAACTAAGTCCAAATGGTTTCATTGGTATATTCTATAACCCATCCAAGGAAAAAACAATTCAAATGCTACACAAATTCTTTCAGAAAATAGAGTACTTCTTAACTCATTTTGTGAGGCCTGCATAAATTTGATGTCCTATACCCTGTAAAACTTTATAAGAATGCAGCAGACCAATATCCACCATGAATATAGATACAAGAAAAACCTTAACAAAGTAGTATTAGACTGAGTCCATTTTATATTGTCTATATAAAAGGGATAATGTATCAATGACCAAGTATGACTTATGCCCATAATATACGGTTGGTATACATTGGAAAATTGATCAGTATAATTAAACCATATTAACAGCTTTAAAGCACAACAATATGATAATCTCACTGGACACAGGGAAAAAATTGACAAAATTTTTAAAAATGTAAATGGTTAAAATAAATTATTAGTTAACAGAAACAGAAGGAAAATTCCTCAGTTTAATGAAAGGAATTTACGAAAAACTTGGAAAAGACATCACATTGAAGAAGATTGAGAACAAAGTTAGGATGTCCATCCATTCTTATCACTCCTATTCAAGATTATACTAAAAGTTCTGCCCAGGGAGATTAACAAGAAAAAAGAAATAAAAGGCATGAAGATAGGAAAGAAGTAAAATTATTTGCAGACAACATAATTGTTTATATAAAAAGCCTTGGGAAAAATATAAAACAACTATTAAGTGCTAATAAGTGAATTTAGAAAGGTCATAGGACATAAGGCCAATGCACAAAACTTGATTATATTTCTATACACTAGCAGCAAAAAATTGGAAAATGAAATTTTTAAAAAAAATTTTTCATTTAACATAGTATTAAAAGCAAAAATACTTTGAAATAAATTTGTGAAAATATATGTAATACATTTACATTGAAAACTATAAAACATTCCTGAGGGAAATTAAAGATCTAAACAAATGTAGACACACATCATGTTCATATATTAGAAGCTTCAATATTTTTAAGATTTTAATTCTCCTGAAATGGATCTATACATTCAACACCACATCTCCAATTATAATAACAAACATTTTAAGATAAAAATTAATAAGCTGATTCTAACATGTATATGGTGATGCAAAAGACCTAAAAATCTTTGAACAAGACAAATAAAATTGGGAGAGTCCCACTTCTTGCTAAAAAGCCACAGTAATTCAGCCAGTGTAGTACTAGCAAAATGATAGATTAATGTAGCAGAATAGTGAGTTTCTCATTTTCACCAAGGACAAACTGGTAGAAAAGAGATCATACCCAAAATTTTTTAAGAAAATTAGGTTACCTGCAGTACAAGAAGAAAACCTCTCATGCATGTGAACAGTTGGTATTCTGTACAATAATTAATTGCTACTTTTAATACTACAAAGAATAGGAACATTGATAGAAAGCTATCAATTGTAGACAGGATAGTGACCATCACTATTTCTATTCTTAAAGCATGTTTCATATCTGTTTCATATCTGACTAAATAAAATTTAATTCTTTAATGAAATAAACAGTCATGAAAAAAATGGGCTGTATTCAATATCTGTAAATTGAACTTAAGTTTTATCACAGCAGGAATTTTAGAATTTAGAGATGCCTTTAGAAAATAATCATCTTTGTAACACAAATAATCATCCCATACATTGTTGATTTGGAAAGTTCCCATATTATTAACTCTGTTTTAGTAATTTTATGACTATGATGGTAGTCAGGTTGCTGCTGATTGTAAGGAGAATGGTGATTACTTCACAGAAATGTGGCCAACGTGTCTTGGATTGTGCTGGAGTGAGATCATGACCTCACTAGAGCAAACTGGGAATTTCATAACGATGAAAGATCCCCAAGTTCAATCTGAACTTTATTCTAATACTTTATTCAGTATTTCTTTTCTACCTCTGTTACAGGAAGTTGCACACGGCATATCCCCTTGTGTCTTCTTCCTTACCGGATTATGAGGACTTGAGGACACAGACGCTAAGTTACTTGACTTCGAGTTCCCAGTGCCAAGCACAGGACTTGACCTGTGAGAACCCAGAAGAAAGACTTCCAGTAGAGACAGCAAGAATTTTCAGCAACAAAGATAGCTGCGTCCTAAAGATGAGAAAAATTCCCTGGAGCACTCCTGGTAAAAGGACCAGACTGAACAAAGTTGGCGAGTTCAAGATGACATAAGTAGTTTAATTTGGAGGAGGAAGCACAACAAAGAATAGGTAGAAGATGGGGCTAGAAGGTGTTAAGTTGGGACCAGTTATTCTTATGTCAACAGAATACAATTTAATCTGATTGTTTTATATTTCTTCCTATAGAAAACCAAATAACCATGTCCTCCAGACTGAAAAGGGACAGCATTTGCTAAGCAGTTTCTTGCTTCCTCCCCAGACTAAAGGGGTATAGAAATAGGAAATAAGATAACTAATCAGCCACAGTGGAGTCAGGTGCCTTGTACTACTGGGGCTGACAAATTTCATCAGAGTCCTTGAATAGAATAGCATGCTTCATACTCAGGTTGTAACAAAAGTTGCCAGCAGCCACTGAGTGCTTGTAGACATGCATCTATACATCAGCTCTTATCAGCAAGGGCACCCAAGGTATTTTCAGTCTCAGTGTGGGGAGATACTTGGCTTGCCCTGTGCATAAAGCCTTGGGATGTTTCCAGTAAAAGTCAGCCTTTTGATTTGTAGAGATACTGCAGTAGATTAATTCATGCCAACGCCATTCAGTGGGGTCCTAACATTCTCACAACAGCTCAGAAGGCCACAGCACATCCTTTTCTATCAGCTGCTTTCTACAATAGGGATGGAGGATAGGGAAGTCTGTAAACTAAGGACAGAAGTCGTCATTTCTGCCCATTTGCTTATTCCAGAAATGACTCCAGCAGGAGCTTCTCCTGGCAATCTTTGCAGATTTGGGGCTGGATAGAAATGGATTAGAGAGAGGATGAGGGACCAGAGCAGACAAATTTTACCATCCAGAAAATTTCCCTTGTCCTTCCTCTCTATTTTCCTTTCCAAAAACTTCCTTTGCATCATTCAGGTCAGGTCTTAAAATTCCTCCCTCTCTCTTGCCTCTCATAGATGTTTGGCATCAATGGATGTGTTTGCCCTTAGCCTATCCTCACGTCCACCGCTATGTAGGCTCTCTGATGGCAAGAGCTTTGCCTGTCTGGTTCATTGTCATCTCCCCAGTGCCTGGTAAAGCCTGGCATGTAATAGGCACTCAACAAAAATTCACCGAGCAACTGGGTGAGCAGTCAGAGTTTATTTCTGGGATTTGCTTCCATCCAGTCATCACATGGAAGCAGCGAAGGCAGGCTCCTCTGAAGGCTGTGGATTAGGGGAGAGGGTTCAGCACCTCTTTTTCTCTTTTCATTCTTACAAATCCCTATCCCAACAGGTTGTCTTCCTTTGCTGCTTCGTCTCCTTCTCTACGCAGATCGCTGGGTTCCTCCCAGAGAAGAAATACCCCCTTTATGAATCAGAGCTCTGTCCCACACAGTGTTTGGCAGGAGGACCCACTTTGGAATTAGAGCAGCTGCTGCTTATGCTGGCGCAGTCCAAGTACACAAAAGTTGATTTAAGAAGCTGCCGTCCTTAGATGAATTACCTTGTAAATAGAAATCATATTATTTTAGAATGCAAAACTACCTTATAACTTCCCCCGGTTTCCTAGTGCATTGAGAAGAAAATCTGAACTACTCAATGTGATCTGGGGGGCCCTGTCTAGCTCTGTACCTAAATCGTTGTCCTGATACTCTGGCCTTCCCTTGTTCTCATTTCTTGTCCTGACCCTCCTCGGCCTTGGGGCCTTTGCATGTGATGTTTCCTCTACCTGGGTTGCTCTTTTCTCAGTATCTGCCTGTGTAACTTCTATACTTAATGTGTCATCAAGTATCATCTTCGCACCCTTTTATTTTCTTTACAGAACTTTTCACAAATGGCAATTTATGTATCTAGTGATTTATTATTTAATCGAGCCTTTCCTAGTGGGCTAGAAAGTCCTCAAGGGGAAGGATTTTGTGTCTATTACCCCTGCAACTCTCACCATGCAGCGCAGGGACGGGCACCCAGATGATTCTTAAGGAAATGGGCAGCGGACAAGCCAAGGCTGGGGGGTTCTGGCTCTTTCAGTCTGTTCTCACATGGCCCCTCCAGCCTGGCTGTATCAGTATCCTAAGGCTGCCGTCATAAAGTTCCACACACCATGTGGCTTGAACCGACAGGAATTTATTATCTCCTGATTCTGGAGGCCAAAGTTTGAGATCAAGGTGAAGTGGGGCATGATCCCTCCGAAGTAGACTTCCTTGCCTCCTCCCCGTGTCTCAGGGGCTTGTGGCCAGCAATGCTCAGCATTTCTTAGCTTGCAGATGCAGCACCCCAATCTCTGCGTCTGTCATCACGTGATTTCATCCCCTGTCTGTCTGAGTCTCTTCTCCTCTTCTATTAAGGACATAAAAGATTGGATACAGGACCTACCCTACTCTGGTGTGATCTCATCTGAACTTAGTACAGCTACAAAGACCCTCTTTCTAAGTAAGGTTACATTCCCCCTACTTCTGGGAAACACTTTTCAACTGAGGACCCTGGTCTCTGTGCCCAGTGGGACTTGAGCATGGGGATGTCTTAAAATGTAGTGTCCAGAACTGCACCCTCGAGGCCATGACTGCCCCAGCCAGTGCAGGGGGAAGAGCCTCAGGCCTCTGCTGACAGCAAGAGAGATAAGAACCCTTTCTACTTCTTCCCTTTTACAGTCTCGTGTATATAAAGTCATTCGTATTCCAGAAAGGATGTCTATTTAGCCATTCTTACTTCAATGTTAATTCCTCAACACAGAGAAAATGATCCTGCCAAAGGGAAAGGGAGATTAAAAATGAGGCGAATTACTAAATTGTTAGCACTATAACCACAGGCTAAATCAACATGCACAGACAGAACCAGGATTGCCTAAAATTGGCTCAAAAATCCACCTCTGTGTTCAGGGAATCAACACATTTTAAAGCATGCCATTAGGTCACTTGTCGATGGTGTTCAGCTATAGCAAGTTCAAGGTCAAGCCAGAATTCTGCATCCTAACCTGACTGTGGCAGATTTGAACATGTGTTTTTTTCCGATGTTGCTAGGAGTTGGTGGCATTTTCCTCTCTGAAGACTTGACAG
Organism: Enhydra lutris kenyoni; assembly: GCF_002288905.1. Classification (NCBI taxonomy): domain Eukaryota; kingdom Metazoa; phylum Chordata; class Mammalia; order Carnivora; family Mustelidae; genus Enhydra; species Enhydra lutris. Next base: position 2,984,437 of record NW_019154104.1, read on the forward strand.
TAAGTCTCGTGAATTCCTGGCACAGGACTAACTCGAACTCTGCTCTTCTAGACTGTGCCCATAACCCAAAGACGTCTTTTACCTTTGTTAAAACCAAACACAACCAGAGGCCAGACATAAAAATCTCCTGAGCAGACAAAACCAGTTTAGTCACACAAGCAAAGTTTAATTTAGCTTATTTTGTAAGACAAGTGAGGCTAACTTGACCCAGGTCACTTCTCACAAGGGAAATGAACTTGTTCCCCAAAAATGATATGAGATAACCACTAACCAATTCCCTTCCATTTAAGAAAATTCCAATATTAATCAATCACCGTGGAGAATAAATGCTCAGCCTCCACAACATATAATCTGCCTTATAACAATATTCCTCTGAGCCTCATTCCATGTTTTGGTTGGAGGGCTCCTAGTTTGCACACTGTCTGTGTATGAGCAATAAACTTTTACCAATGACCATGTCAGTGATTCCTCGGTTCTACTTCTGGCTCTCCCCTCCCCCCCAGAACTTTTGATACATTTTTTTCCCCAGGTAAGTTTGTAAATAGACCCCCTAGGTTCCCCTAGGTCCTTGGATACTTCATAGGACAGGTGAGTTTGTATCAACAAAGGTGACTGAGAAGTCCTGGGGAAAGGAAAGAATTTAAGAAGGAAGAACTTAACCCTTTGTGGACTGGACGACATTTCACAGTTGGGGGCATTAACATGGTTGACATCTAAGGATCATCTAGGATTTGAGGGCTGGAAGAGACATGAGGATCATTTAGTTTAACCTTCTCATTTTTCAGATGAGGAAAGTGATAGGGGAAGGAACTAGCTCAAGGACACGTTAAGCGTTTTTAGCTGAGCTGGGAACGGACTCAGGTCCCTTGACGCCAGTCACCTTTCCACTATTTGCAACAGCATCTGGAAGAAAAATGTAGGCGCAGAGAAGTGAACCCAGCTCTCCCATATATCTGCTATGGTTGAATTGACGCTCTCTAATCCCTGTCCCTCCCCTCAAAATCAGGTCCATTAATGCAAAGGCTAAAATTTGGGGAGACTTACTGGCTTGAAAAAGCATTCTCTAAACATCTCTTCTCCCTGCCCCCATCTCTACCATCCATTGACAATTGCATTAAAAATAGCTTTGACTTAAAATTGGCCTGGAGATCATCAGTCTGCAATGATATAAGCCCTCAACTGAACGTATTAGCATACCAAGTAAAACCCAGATGATGATGCTGGGGCTGTGCTGCCTGGGCCAAAAGCCGAATCCCTGTGGGTCTGCGGATGCCATGAGGATTGCTCAGACCTCCAGACTCCTCATCTGGGCTGGAGGGTGTACGTGCGTGCACGTGTATGTGTATATGTGTGTGTGCCCACATGAGGGGATGTTCCAGAGTCCAAGAGGTGAAACTTCCTTATTTCAGCCTGTCTCTGTGTGTCGTGGCCAGGCAGGGCTGATAGGAAGTGGACATCGAAGACTCCAGGCAGGGCTGATGAACGAGGTCTGGTTCCCTGTGGGATAGGACCAGGAATTCCCTGCACAGAGATAACCTGAAAGACAGAGCCACAGATTCTGAAGATGCCTGTGTTCTAGAACATTTTAGAACACTCTAAGAATACTAAAATCTTCTTATCTGTATACCTCTGCCCTTTTTTACTCAGATGAAGATGACAGGCCCTGTCAAATAAAGTGACATCCAGGGAACACTCAGCAAAGCAGAGGTAGAGTTGGGCCTAGACACCAAGGTATTTCACTCCGTGTCCAGTGGGCTTTCCTGATACCAATCTTCAGGCTGTATAATCTCTTCTTTCCCCACTCCTCCTCCTCCAAAATTTGAGAAAGGAGTCCCTTCTTCCAATAAGGTGCTAAAAAGTGAACCACACCTTTGCCAAAAGTAATCCAGATACCAGCATTTTCATTGCTAGCTAGTTGCCCAGAGTAGTGAGCTGGTTAAATGAAGGGATATTTTTTTTTTTTTTTTTTTTTTTTTGAGAGAGAGCATGAGTAGGAGGGGAGGGGAAGAGGGAGGGAGAGAACCTTAAACAGACTCTAAGCCCAGCATGGAGCCCAACATGGGGCTCGATCCCACAATCCTGAGATCATGACCTGAGCCAAAATCAAGAGTTGGAATCATAACCGACTGAGCCACCCAGGTGCCCCAAAGAAGGGATTCCTTTGATATGAATCACAGTGCCTCGGTTTTCCCATCTGCAGAATAGGTACAATAATGGCTCTTCCTTTACAAAGTTCTTAGGAGGAGTAGATGAATTAATTCATGTGAGGCCCTTAGCACAATCCTTGGCACACAGGGTTCCGATCAGTACAAGCTGCTATTATTACGACGAAGCCTAGACATGAGGAGAAGGGAGACTAGAGGAGCAGCCGTCAGGAACCCCAGCAGGAGGGAAAGGGTATTATGAGAGAATATGAAAATGACAGGTGGTTGCAAAATGAAGAATAAGTGTGACTTACACACAAATCCTGGGTACAGTTTAAAACAAGGCATTATGGAGAAACTTCTCCAAGCCAACAAAATGTCTGAGTCCCCGCATATACGCTGTCCTTTAAGATGAAGGAGCCACAGTGTTCGTCCTTCCCCAGCATCCCCCCAGCCTAATGCTCTGGGGGGCAGGTTACAACAGGCAGATCACAAGGGCTCCACGCTTAATACCCTGCTTCCACTCACATTCTGACTCCTCCCACTCCTCTCTTACCCTGGAAAAAGGATGGACAAGAACTACTTACTGCAGAGGAACCCACCCAAACAAGTTCTGGGATCTTCCCAAGCTACTCATGAGTCCTCCCTGTGTGGAGCTCAGTCCCCTCAGCTCCGGCCACTAGGCAGCTCTAAGGGCAAGTCTTTATTTCTCTTCTTGTGGGATCATCCTTCCAGAGGAACAATTCATTCTCAAGAAGGGATGCCTGTTCCTTAGCAGTCTGTCCATCATGTCACCAAAAAAAAAAAAAAAAAAAAAAAAAAAAA
>NW_019154104.1:2987505-3051715 GCF_002288905.1 Enhydra lutris kenyoni
AAAAAAAAAAAAAAAAAAAAAAAAAAAAAAAGCCTCCAAAAGACTTCATAAGAGGCCTTCGAAACTTCTCCTACCCTTGAGTTTAGGACTCTCAGGAGGAACCTGGGATGGGGCATAGGATGCTGGGAGGGAGCAACAAGATGATGCAGGCAGAAAGCACACATGCAGGTGTACACACACAATACACAACACATAAATACACAACTGGTCTCCTCTGCACACAGTAAAATATAGCTTTGCTGTACACAGCCATTCAAAGATTATCCTTTCCTTAAATATTTGGACCTGGAATGAGTCTGGACTTAATCTCCTACCATATGAAATCTCTAAGGGAAAGAAACAGGACAATTCATGTATCTCGAGCTTTCAAGAACTGTCAATGCAGGGATCCTACAGGACATAACTCAGTAAAGTCCTGCAGCTTCACTCTTTCGTTCAAGTGCAAGTGTTTTTGTTGGGAATTATCTGTTTCCATGTGACACCTTTTGCTTTTAGGAAATCAGCAATTTGGGCACAGAAGCAGTGCTTTTCCCACTCTAGTGGCAAGAGCACTAGATAAAAAGTCCTATTTCCAAGGATACCCGTGAGTCACTCAGACCTTAGGGTCAAGAGCACTCTCTTTTTTCTGTATATTGATTTCTTCACGAGCTAATTGGGAACAATTTATCCTGCTTTCCCCTATATGGACACTGTAAGTCTTCACGTTTCTATAGGGAATTAGGGAACCTTTGGAAAGGCCTTGCTATAGTCAAGCAACTCTGGGGATCTCACTGCAATGGACTAGATTGTGTTCCTCCTCAAAATTCCTATGTTGAAGCCCTAACACCCCTCAAAGTGGTGATATTAGGAAGTGTGTATTGGGGGAGGGAGTTGGGTTCAGGTGAGATCGTGAGTGCGGAACACCCACAATGGGATCAGTGCCCATGTAAGAAGGGGAAGAGACACCACAGCTTTCTCTTTCCACCATGCAAGGCAATAGTGAGAAGGCAGCTGTCTACACTTCCGGAAGCACCCTTCCTCCAGACATCAGACCTGTCAGCCCCCTCATCGTGGGCTTCCCCGCCTGCAGAAACGTGAGGAATCAATGTCTATTGTTCAAACCATCCAGTCTAGGGTAGTTTGCTACAGCGGTCCAAGCTAAGACATGCACACATCTGCTCTGTGCCTCCCGAGAATCATGTAACATCCCAGCCTGCAGGCTACTTCAGATCTCACCCAGTTTAACTTTATGGAGGATGAAACCAAGGTGTGGAGGGGAAGAGTAAATTATTAAAAGACACGCAGTGGCTGACGGGGATTCTCAGATCAGAAGCTCCAAACAGTGGAATGTAGCCATTATGAATGGGAGGCTCTGAAGTTATGGCTGAATCTGGGACTTGAATTTGGCCGCCCACTACTGTGTAAGCTTGCAGTAACCACATTACACCTCACAGTCCGTTTGCTCACTGTACGCTGAGGATGACAATACCTTTATGGGTTGTTGGAGAGATTAAATGAAATAATACTTAGCACACTGCCTGGCCGATAATGAGTGTTGCATAAACGCTAGCTCCCTGTGGTAGAGACCGGGAAAGACTCAGGCTCCCCTTCCACAGTATAGAGCTGTTGCTGGAACATGGCTGACAGCCTGGACTTAGATTTCGCAGCCCCTCTTGCCTCTAGGGAGGGCCACGTGACTGAGTGATCCCCAGAGGAGTGTAGGTAGAAGCGATATGTGCCACTGCTGGGCCAGGTGGCCAAGCAACGGATGGGAAGTCTGCCCTCCTCTGGGGTTGGATTATGCTAGAACAATTCTACAGCCCCCAAATGGTGGAGCTGCAAGACGGAAGCAGCCTACATCCCTGAGTCACGGCTTGGAGGAGAACTGCCTGTCCAGGACATTAGACTTGGCATGTGTAAGCCAATGAGATCCGGGGCTTGTTACAGCAGCTAGTAAGAAGCATCCTGACTAATATGCCACTGTTATTATTACTAGAGCAGACACATGTCCAGAAAGTGAGGGGGAAATTGGAGAGTTTAACCAGGGTGGCTCTTGCCCATAACTTCTGATGTAAAGGTAGGAAAGGTGTGTGTTTGCAACATCCCTGCTTACACTAATCCCTGCGCTCAAGGGCCTGCATTCCCCTATTAAGCAGCAGAGGGCAAAGAGGCAGAGTCTGGTCTAGCTCTGTCCTCCCTGGGGGCTGACCTAGCCTTCCTGATGAGTGATAGGAGGATTCTAAATGATCTTAGCCCTGGCAGTATGCTCCTGTAAAACCCCCTGCAAGACTGGTAAAAGAACTACAAACACTGCAGGAAGGGCAGCAGCAGGGGGGATTTGGACAGTCTGGTCTTCCCTACACCATTAGCTGGCATATAACCAGCCACATAATTGAGCCTTAGTTTCCTCATCTGTACAAGGAGGGATTGAAGGACAAAGGATCCTTTCTGCTTTAATGATCTGGGATCATCCATTCAACAAACATTTACTGAACTCTGATGTACAGAGATCTTTAAGATATGGTCTCTGTCCTCAAAATGTTCACAGTCTGGAAGAGATGTGCCTGCCGTGGGGTCAGGCATGGAGGAGTGGCCTTCGTGCAGCGTTCTCGGCCCATGTGACAGCTTACAGGCTTCCTTTATAACCTCGATATAAAATAGAGGCAGAAGGGAACAAGGGCTATTCGCAAGGCAAGTACCCTAAGGTGTTCATTCTGGAACAGCCCAGAATCTGCAACATGGCAACAACTCAGAAAAGTCTCTTTTTTTTCCCCCTAGCAACTCAAAAGCACTGCATATTAGACCCCAAGGGGAGCCTCTTATCTCATCCTCCCTCGTAAAGCAAAACTAAGGCCAAGTTCAACTGAGGTCATTTACCTGAAGATGAGGTTGGGTCCAGGTTCTCTCTGCCCGTCATCTTGAGTCATGGCCTTGGAAATGAGGGGAACCTTGAAAAATACCCACGGGGGGGGCCAGGTGAGTGTCTCCCAGTGCCTTGCCACCCGGACTCCTCGCTTGGAAAAGCTCTGGATTTCTTCAGCAGGTGTCCACGGTTCTGATGTACGGTTGCTGACAAAACTCTGGACCAGTTACCTTCTTAAGCCTTCAGCCTCAGATTTCACATGTTACACCTCTTTCGATTACGTTCAAAACTCCAGAACTGCAAAGCTAGTCACGCAGCCAAAAAAGGGGAGGGGGTGGATTGTGGATGGTGAGCCAGAGCCAACAGCCACCTTCTGGCTGAAAGGATTCCACCTTCTGAGGAAAACAAAAAGCCCCTTCCTCTGTTGCCATGGGAACAGCTCCGCAATGCTAGGGCTGCTCTGCAGGAGCCTGCCTTGGAGCAGAGCTGGGGAGAGGGGCTTTCTTGCCAATGAGGCTGGAAGGCCGTTTGGGAGAAAAGCAATCCTGTCAGCGCTCCTGATTGTGGTGGGGTTTGGGGAGCTGGGAGTGGTTCCCCCAGCCCCTGGCCCTTAGGGCATCTTTTTCCACTAGCATTGCCCAGCTGGCAAGAAAAGGGGCCATGACCCAAGGCTCACTTCAAACAATTATGGAGTAGGGTTCTCCGCTTAAAGACTCAAGGTCACTGAGGAGAAGAGGCCTCATCTTCCCCACTGGTTTGGCTGTATCCCTGTCCCACCAGGACAGGGTGACAGAGCGGCTGTCTGTCGTCTAAAGAAGCCAGGGATAGCCAGAAAGAGCCATATCAAGAGAAGATTTGGTGGGGCGAGGGGAGGGGGGCATAGATGGAGGCCATGAGCAGCCACAAGCCTCCTGTGTGACTTTGGAATCCTTTGTGACACCCACTCCCATACCACACACTCACACAATGCTTGACAACGATCACTGTCTCCTGACCCATATTTTCGTTTGCTCTGTTTCACGGAAGACTCATTTCTCAGCCCACTGCCAGCTGTTTATGACTCAGACAACCCCCCTGGGAGCGCATCCCCCTCCCAGCTCTTAGGAAGAGTGCCAGCTTTCCTGGCCAAGGGCAGCAGGGGCAGGGGATGAGGGAGGTGGAGGTTTCTGGTGGCATAGCAGCTAAACGCGTGTGCTCTAATGTCAGACAGGCCTGGCTCTGTGGCCTGACTGTCCTCAGTCAGGACAGCAAGCCTCAGAGTCTCAGCCTCCTCATTTGTAAATTGAGTGGTAATCCCACTTATCTGTGAGATTACTGGGAATATTATATATTGCATGGATAGCATTTAGCCAAGAATCTGGAGCATAACGCGTATTCAATAAACACAAACTTTGCAGAAGGAAAAAAAAAAGGGTTAGACTAAATAAACTTTACAGTTTTCCCAATTATAGGAATCTGTGATTTCTATCTCCACCTCTCTAAGAAAGAAGTGTATTATGACTACCCTCCATGGTTAGGATTATTTCAACTTTTCTTTAATGTCTTCTTCATTCTCTCATTTTCTTATTCATCTTCATTAATATTTGTTTATGTGGAAAACCAGAAACATGGAAAGAACTACAACAGAAGGTATCTGGTGGCAGGAGACCATGTGGAGGTCTACTGTTTATAAAGGAAATACTATAAAATATTTTTTAAAGTGAGGTTATTCAACACTCCATGTAGTCTCCACCTCTCTGACATCTATTTCAGAGGTCCTAAACATTGCCCAACTTCAATTATCTTACCCACAGAAAATTTATTTTCAAGCCTCCACCTCCAGGTCTGGCCTTCCTCCCAGACTCTGGGCCCCCTGAGCCTGCATACATGCGTGCGGACAAGCCAGAAGAATCCATAATTAATCAACTGCTCATGATGTATCACTGTTTACAAAGCCCTACCACACTTGTCTCATTGAATCCTCAAAATAACCCTGTGATAGGAGGACTAAGATCATTGCTCCCATTTTACAGAAGAAACAACTGAGACAAATTGAAAGGCCTACCTACCCCATTGCCATATCGGTTGGTAGGTCAATGGAGGCACTAGGAATTTGAATCCAGGTGTGCCGATGCCACTTCAGAACACGTTTCTTCTAGGGTAAAACTTTCCACTGATTCTCGTGGCTCCTCCAGCCTCTCTGCAGTGACCCCAGTCCCCTGGTACTTGCCTTCTCGTCTCACACTCTTCTCTGCCACCTCACTCTGTCGATCATGGAGCCCTGTCACATCTTCTCTTTCAGTGTCTCTCAAGTTGTCCCTTTCCTTCCATTTCTACTGTGACCCCTCATGTTCTGGCCCTGGCTGCCCCATACATATCCTGAGGACCCCACCATGCAATAGCTTTCCAGTTGGTCTCACCAATTCCATCTCTTGGTCCTTCACAGTAACCAGGTTAATCCTACCTACTGTCTCTAGTGCAAAAACCTCCATAGCTCTGATTGCCCACAAAATGAAGATTAAAATCACTGCCTGACAGACAAGACACTTCTCTATCTCCTGAACCTATAATCCTCCCTTTAAGTCTTATTATTCCCCTAAATCATTTAATTCAAGCCATATACATATGACTTGTCCAAAAATAACAAATGAGTTTCTTCTCAGATGCCAAGAGATCAAAAGGTGATGTCTGCCTAGAGCCCTGGGTTGAAAGGCTTATTACAACATATTTGGGTCAGAGAAAAAGGGTGCCAAAATCAATTAGCAATATCTGCCACTGTCAAAAGGATGGAGGGGGGGAAGGTGGAAGAATGTGCCATCCCATTTGTATCCCTTGTCCTTTCTATTAGTGTGAAGCTCATCTAGGCCGTAACCTTACTTTTCTTCTCCAATCTAATTACCCTATAGCTAGCTACTTAATAGTACTTTGCACGCAGTAGATACTCAGTAAATATTTTTTAAATTGATCCATAAATTTTTCTGAACTCATTTTGAGTTACAATACTGCAGAAACCCCATAGGATAGAGCAATGGTTCTCCAACCTGGGGAGCTATAAAAAAATACATCTAGGACTCATGCCCATAGGTTCTTTCTTTTTTTTAAGTTTTTTTTTTTTTTTTAATTTATTTAGTTAGAGGGAGAGGGAGAGCACAAGTCGGGGGAGGGGCAGAGGGAGAGAATCTCAAGCAGACTCCCTGCTGAATGGGGAGCCCAATGAAGGGCTGAATCCCACAACCCATGTTATTATGTCCTGAGCTGAAACCAAGAGTTGGATATTCAAACAACAGAGCCACCCAGGCCCCCCACAATAGGTTCTAATTTAATTAGTCTGGGAAGGATTCAGCACAGTAGTTTTTTAAAGCTCCTCCAGGTTGAGAACCACTGGCTTAAGGGAAGGGCAGTGGAGCTCAGAAGTCCTGATTTTCCTGAGTAGCATATGAGCATGAACAAATCACTGTACTTCACTGGGTCTCCATTTCATCTGTTAAAAAATAACTATATCTAAGGTGTGTTCAGGTTCTCACAATTTTCTTTTCCACTTCCTAAAGAGTTTCTCTACCAACAGAGTCCAGCTCTTATACTGGGGATCTAAAAGCCTCCATCAGATGTTCCTAGGATCAGAAAAAATGGAAAGCCTATTATATATTTTTTTTTCTCCATTTTTTCAGCCTGCTCTAGACATTGGAAACATTGCTTCTTAAATCAATCAACCAACCAACCAATAAATTAATGATGTTAATTAAGTAATTTGGGGGCCACTGAACCTCACCCATTCTTAGATGTGAACTGACATTTTCTCACATTTCTGTAGAGTGCTTTAAGAAACTTCTTAAACTTCTTTTGCAACCAAGTTTTGCCTCTAAGACTTTCTATGTTGAAAATTTAGAGCTGTCTGAATTAAGGACTTGGATCTGTATTATTGTTTAGAACCATGCAAGAAGCTGTGTAGAGAATACAAAGAAGCACAAAATTTTGTCCTGAGGAACTTAAACTATAACTGAGGAAAGAAAATTCACACACACACACACACACACCGATTTAGAACTAAATATAGGGCCCTAGAAAAACAGTGTTCAGATGGCACCCAGGGAAGGGAAAAATCCATGTTCCTCCTACCATTTCCAGCCAGGTCTCTTTGACCTTAGAGAGCTGGTATCATCCCAAACCTACTATCAAGTTTATTCACACCATGACTAATTCCTGGCAATGGGGAGGGGCTCCCAGAATACCTCCTAATTGCTGAACACAGCAGGAAGTAGCAAGAAACATCTTCCACCCTTCCCATCATCTCTGCCTTCTACTCCCCTAGTAATGGCCCCCAAATTCATTCCCAAGTAATTTACATGCAAATTAGATTAGAAGAAGGCAGAAAGGATTGGGGCAAGGAAGTAAATTGTATCCTGGACACCTACAATTGAGAAGCAAACATTCTATTCCTTGGAAACGGAGTCTGGATGGTGTGGAGACTAGGCTCGCAGGGGCATGGTGAATGGGGACCTGGTAAAGGTCAGACATCTGGGCACTGGGTGGTGAGACAGGCAGACTTTCTGAACCTTCCCAATAGCACTTAATTGATGACTCTTGCAGACCAATGTTCTTTGGCCATCTCCCAGGAGTTAACTCTCAACTATAATTGTTTCTATTCCTGTGAGTGTGATCGGTAATAGCTGAAAGCTGGTGATTGTGATGGCAGTGAATTATGCTGAGTCCTGCTTCCTTGTGTCTTCCCTGTGTTAGGCTTTCTTTCCCTAGTTTTGCCTCAGAATGTCCTTTTCTGATAGCAGCCAATTTGTTACATTCTCTCCAAACATGGCTTCACAGAGCATAAACAATGTTGTCCAATCTCTGATTTTACAGATGAGGAATCAGGCCCTTCTAAAGAAGGTACTTGCCCATGGTCACCCACTAGATGGTGTCAAGCATCATGGCACTCTGATGGTTGGTGCTCAGGTCCAAAGGGCATAGTGAGGAGAAAGGACACAACAGTTAGCCTTTGGACTTTCTTCATTCTAAATTCTCCCCTTCAGAGATCCTGTCTAACCCCAGGTCTTCAATCTCACCTCCACTCTTATGACCCTCTAATCTGTGTCCCTTGCCCTGAACCTCTCCTGAATGCCAGGACCATATTTCCATTTGCCTAAGGCATTTTCACATGGGTGTTCCATTGCCATCTCAAAAACAACATGTCACAAGTGAAATTCCAAATACCTCACAAGCTTATTCCCTTTTTAGATTCTCCAATCTACTGAAGGGCAATCCTATCCATTCTGTCATGCTGGATTGAAACTGGGCAGTCATCTTTGACTCTACCTCCTTAGTGCCATTCAGTCTCTAAATCTATTGATTCTTGTCATAGAACACCTTCTTACCCATCTCCTCCCATCTGTTTGAATGGACACAACTCGGGCTCCCATCACTTTTCACCTGCATTACTGTGATAATTATTTAATTGGTGGTCCTCCTTCTGGATTCTCCCCTCTGCCCCTTATCTATCCTCCATATCCCTGTCAGACTAACCCTTCAAGAACTCAGATCTGTCATGTCATTCTCTTACTCAAATGAACTCCTATGGTCACTTTCCTGTCTAGGGAGTAATGTCCAAACCCTTCAGCCTATCTACAGTTCTCTACAATTCTCTACAATTTGGTCATACTCCACTCCATCCTGCGCCTTCTTCCTGGCCCTGCCATTCCTTCTCTTGACCAGAAATGTCCTTCCTCCCATATTACCTTGACAAAACCCTACTTCTTCCTAAGGACTCATTCTCTCTCTCTTAATATTTTATTTATTTATTTGAGCAGGGGGGTGTTTGAGTGGGGGAAGGAGCAGAGGGGGAAAGAGAAAGAATCTCAAGCAGACTCTGCACTGAGCATGGAGCCTGATGCAGGGGTCAGGCTCACAACCCTGAGATCATGACCTGAGCTGAAACCAAGAGTCAGACATTTAATTGACTGAGCCCGCCAGGTGCCCCTAGGACTCACTTCTTTAATGGAGCCACTTCCCATCCCACACATTCTCACAGAGTGGTGCCTTTAACAGTTTAAAGTTAAATTGATGACATGCTGGTTATTAAGACTGTGATATGAAGATGTTAGAAGAAGCAGTACAAAAGCAAAACCATGAAAAACCTGAAACAGCATCTTTTATTTCTCCCACTCAAGGGCCAGACCTCAGGCTGTTAAAATCCTTCTCCCACATCATTGTACCTTGTACTTCCATGTCAGCTCTTACTGTGTACCTCCCATGATAGGTGTTGGTATAAGAGCTTCCCTTCCCCATTTAAGAGCTCATACAGAGCACAAAGGAGTCAGAACTTAGGGTGCCTTGGCATTTGTCAATGTTATCACCACTTTAATTAGTCTCTGTGCCATTATGGGCATGGTCATCACTGTGATGCTAGTAGGATATGGCTGCATGAATAAAGTGGGTACCGTTATTGGTTTGGGCTCTGGGCCTAAATGCCCATGCATGACTCCTCTACAGTGGGCCAGACAGACCTTGGCAAGGCATATTTTCCTATACAGGGTAGACCTGAATAGAATTCCCCTCTATGTTCAAACTCATCTCAGGTGATACCCTGCTCAAGACTGGGCAGGCAATGCCTGTAAGGGGAGGAAAAGAGTTCAACAGAGCCTGGGGTGAAGCAGAATATACTTATTTATACTCCTCGGGAAGAGCCTACAGAAAATGCGGTGTGCTGACATCTGACCATTCTGATCTGACTCCTTTATAGGAAGGGTACATAATGCTGAGAAAACTTCCCCTAAAGGTGACCAGCTCATGGTAGCTCTGTGTCACTGTGAGTCAGGGGCTTATGCTAAAAGCTTCATGTACATCAACTCCTTTAACCCTCCTGGGAATCCTATGTCAGTATTATTATTATTATTCCTTATTTTACAGAGAAGAAAAGTACAGATGAGAAAACTTGAAAAGCATTTAGTCAGTTTCATTAATGTTTTAATGGATTAATTGAGCACTGTGCTCCAGCCACTGTGCTAGACATCGTGGGAGATACAGGGATAAACCAAATATCCTCCCTGATCCAGGAAGTCCACAGGCCAGTGGAGGAGCTACTTCAGTGTTCAAGTACACCTGATTTGTTAGGGAGAGGGAGAGGTTGGCACTGACTCAGTGGTCTTAATTAGAGAAAAGAATTTGGACCGGTGCACTTGCAAGATAAGCCAGATGTCAAAAGGCAAAGATAGGAGGGCATGTGCCTTCTTTAACCTGAACAGTAAAGTACTTGAGGGCAGAATCAAATCTTTTGTGCATAAATCAATGTCAGAGATATTTACCGAGCACCTTCTAGGTACCTGCCAGTGTGGTATGTGTCCAAAAGGGAGGATGTAGAGATAAATAACACAGAGCTATTGCCCTCTGGCCTCGGGGCAAACTTCCTCTTCCTCACCAGTACTAAGTCCTTCTCGTGCCACCCATGGGCTCTCCTTACGCTCTCTCCCTCCATGAATACTTGACTGACTTGCTTGTTTGATCATCCTCTGCTTTGTCTGGATCAGACAACCCGGCACAGCAGCTGGGGCTGGAATTCTGAGACCAGAAAGACCCTGGGACAGAGCTTCACATCTGAAGGCATTTGAAGGCCACTTACTGAGCCTGTCTGTGCACATATTTCCAAGGAAATATAATAAACTTCCTTAATGATACTCACCTCCCCTGAGATTTACCTGCTGACCCACACGTGCCCACCCTCCACAGAGGTGCAACAATGCTGATGACTGGGAAGGTGGCGATGCTGGGTGTCTGGGTTTGCCTTTGGGCTGCGTATGTACATCCTGAGTGTGTGCACATGTGAGCTCATGCACGCGCGTGTGTACATGTGCGTATGACAGCAATGGAGGTACAAGCGATAGTTCTCAGGGTCACCATCCACACTGGGAGCACCCAGGTCTGGTTTCCCACAGTTCTCTGCGAGGCTGATAACACCTACACCCAGGAAACCACCCGCAAGCCAGGCTCATTGACCTGAATGGCGAGGCAAGTCCTGTGGGGATCCTCAGGGGCTTGTCTGAGAAGAGCTATGAGCATTCGTAATAACAAAAGCAGAAAACATAACAACAGTCCATCTTGGCGCCTGGGCTGTAATGGCTCATTTACTCTCACAAGGGGAACGGAGTTCTAATGACAAATCGTAATGCTGCACAGCAGGCTGGGTTTTGTGCTGTAAATTATTTTTGAAAGAGGCACTATGCCTTAATAAAAAGAGGAGTGTTCTCTGCTGTGGAGGGAGGGTGCCTGGAGCCCTTCCCCACTTCTACCCGCTTCGGGTGCGCCCTGCCCCATCCGCAGGCCGGCTCTTCCCTGTCTCTCAGCCCATGAAGATCCAGCAGCACATTTCACAGTGGGTTTTGGAGCAGGCATCCCCTTTCTGTCAGCGAGTGCAAAAGAATAAAGCTGAATTTCACAAGACCCAGAGCCAAAGGGCACAGGGTTCAAAGGGCGCTAAGCTGCTAATTTGCCCCTTTGGGACTTCCTGATCCTCTTCCACACGGGAGGAAGGAGCGCTGAGAACTGTGCTGGACTGATTTCTTGGCGAGCCAGAGCTCCACACTCACACCATCAACATCTTTGAACAGCCCATGGGGATAAGAGGCAGACGCCACGCAGAGGCACCGTGGCAAAGGTGTGCTCCCGGGGCAGCCAGGCCCTTGCCACATTTCCCAGGCTCCCTTGCGGTTGGATTGGGCCATGTACTCAGTCTGGGACGAAGTGAAATGCGTCATTCCAAGGCGAAGGCAGCTAAGAGCCGGTGTGACTCCTCCCTCTGTCTCCATCCTTTCCAAATGGAGGAGCCATCAGCTGAAGGAGGGCAAGAGATCCCGCCTTGGGCTTCGTGTCCAGCGAACGAGAGAAACACCGTCCGGCAGGGAGGATTTTTGTTACTGCAGTCCACTCCAGACTAGCCTCACCAACGAACGTGCCACGATCTCAACGGCTCACACCCGGAACTGCATTTCGTGGTACCCGGTAGCTCAACCCCCACTCTGCTCCCCAGCATTCGCCCTGCCTGCCCTGAGCCCCCGACTGGGGAGTGATGTCAATGCCATCAGACAGGCCTGCGTCCCCCTCTGGCTCTGCCACTTCCTCAGCAATCTCAAACAGGTACCCTAGCCTTTCTGAGCCTCAGTTTCTCCATCCGTAAAACAGGAACACCTGTTTTGTCAGGCTGTTGCAAAAAGTAAGGTAATCTTTATAGAACCCCTCCAGCACTTCTTGACACATCATAGGTGTTCCAAAAGTATCGATTCATGCCTTTTCTTTTCCTTTCTTCCTTCTCAAGATGCAATGCAGTTCTGAACGAAGTGAGGCTAGTTGGCTTGTGACAGCCTAGCCGGCAGAACAGGTTCCACCGGGACTTAATGCTGTCCAGATTTCTGAGTATCTGCGTGGACCACTTGGTGGCTACGTTTCTTTGGACAAGCTACATAATATCTCTATACCTCAGTTTCCTCATCTGCACAGTGGGAGAGCAAAGGGACTTCACTCATTTGGTCATTCAGAGGATTAAACAAATTATATTAACTATGTAACTTGCGTGGTAAGAGTGCCTGGTACATGGAACCACTACCCATAAACATTATCTTTTAAAATAATAATAATTATTATTTAATTTTTATTAAATAATTTTATTATTTTTATTGGAACATGCCCCTTGGCTAATCTCACCTTTAAAAGGCTGTCTCTCGGGAGGGTCTCATCTGTGTATATATGAATTTGGGAAAACCTACGATCCAGAAATGTTACTCACATATAACAGAAAACAGGTCACATATTTTACCATGCCCTAATGTGTTTTGAAGTACTCTTCATCTCTAGGCTGGCTCTCAAGATTCTATGGTCTGCTCTTCTCAAGCATTTTGGCTTAATAGGAATGAGAGATAAAATTTAAAAAAGAAGAAATGGGAGGCGCCTGGGTGGCTCAGTGGGTTAAAGCCTCTGCATTCAGCTCAGGTCATGATCTCAGGTCCTGGGATCGAGCCCCGCATCAGGCTCTCTGCTCAGCAGGGAGCCTGCTTCCTCCTCTCTCTCTCTCTCTGCCTGCCTCTCTGCCTACTCGTGATCTCTGTCTGTCAAATAAATAAATAAATAAAATCTTTATTTAAAAAAAAAAAGAGAGAGAGAGAGAGAGATGAAAAGGAAGCCCTGTCCTGACATCCAAGTTAAAGGTTTGCTCTGCACTTGGTGCGTCCACTCATTTATCCTCTAGGCATTTACTCAGTGCCTGCTGAGTTCCAGGCATGGGGTCAAGCACCTGGGTGAGTCATTGTCCTCATAGTCTGACTGGGATGATAGACACATGAATGGACAGTTGTGCAGTAACGTGAGTGGGAGGGTGGAGATTTGTACAGAGTATTTTAGGGAAGACCAAGAAAGGATACCCAAAGCAGACTGGGGGCCAGGGGGCGGCGTTTGTGTACGTCTGTGTGTGTGTGTGTGTGTGTGTGTGTGTGTGTGTGTGTAAAGACTTCCCAGAGGAGGTGACCTTCAGCTGAGTTTTATAGAGTAGGTAAGATCTTCTGCGCAAGAAAAGGGAGAGGGCATTCAAGGTAGATGGACTAGCCTGAAAGCACAGAGATATTATGGGGCCACCTGGAGGGCTCAGTCAGTTAAGCACCTGATTCTTGGTTTCAGCTCAGGTCCTGGTCTCAGACTCTTGAGATTGAGCCCTGCCTCAGGCTCCATGCTCAGTGGGGAGTCTGCTTGACAGTCTCTCCCTCCCCCTCTGTCCCTCCCCGCTGGGCTCACGCACACATGCGCACATTCTCTCTTTCTCTCTCTCAAATAAATAAATCTTAAAAATAAAGAAAGAAACACCAAGTCATGGGCAGGGCCCAGGGGCTGTGATGTGCCGCTAAAACACAAAGCCTAAAGCAGAGTGAAAGGAGATGAGGCAGGTGAGGCAAACACTGCCATGTCACAGACGGTGCCGTTTCTCTGGATGAGAAGCCTGTGTCTCATTCTGCTAGTGACTTTAGTGGGGGCCACTAAAGGGTTTCAGAGGCAAGGTTTACTCCGGTGACCATATGGAGGACGGACTTGGAGGACAGGCTAAAGACACAGACCATTTAGGGAGGCATGGCCGTGGGAGAGGATAAAGGTGATGAAGGCCTGATGTACAGGTAGTGATGGACAGATGGAAAAGAGAAGGGGTGAATTCTTGGGGCCATCCTGAGACCAGTTTGTGAGAACAAGTTGTTGGGAAGAAGGGCATGGGGTTGGACTGGAGGCAGAGCAAAGCGAGCGTGGCTTAAAAGGATCCCAGATGAGGGCTAGTGTTAGCAGCTGAGGAAGAGGAGGCTCTCTGGGGAACGTGACCCTGCAGCACGCAGTGGGAGGATGGGGGACGTTAGTGCAGAGAGGTCCAGCAGGCCCTGGGATACAGGGCTAAAGATATAGATTTGGGTCTCATCGGTCCAGAAATTGTGGACACAACCTGAGCAGATGAAACAGATCAAGGAGACCTTAGAAGCAGAGGTGGGACCCTGAGGAGCACCAATATATATGGGATATGATGGAGAAAAAGCCACCAGCGACAGAGACAGGACAGAAGGGCCAGGAGAGTGTGTTCCATTCTGGAGTAGGTGGGGATACAAAGCTTCCGGAAGGCCAGTGATCAGCACTGGTCAAATACAAACACCTTGGATGATCTCAGAGAAGTCATACTGCAGATGGCCAAGGAGTGAAGGGACATGGGGACCCAGAGATGGTGAGACACCTGAGAAGTCCAGATGGGAACTAGAAGTATGCGAGGGAAAGAGCTGAAGTGACGCAAGAGAAGAGGCAGAGGGTGGCGCTTCTGCAATGCTTCGGAGCCGTGCAAGGCTTAGTTAGATGCTCAAGCTTCCATTCCACTGTGTGGCCTGGAGTAGGTCATGTCACCCCTGAGCCTGTTTCTTCATCAGTAAGGGGATCACAATAAAAGCTAGACCACAGGGCATACAGTAGGTGCTCAATAAATGGAGCTGGAGGAGGACACAGGGTCATAGGAGAGGTTTTCTAAAAAAAACAGAAGTGATAGGGACAGACAGGCAAATTCAGACACTGACCCTCACATCGTCAAACTGGGTAACTGAAGAGCTGCCCACTTCTCCTGATGAAACTGGGAGAGATCATGAGTTTCCTAGACCCTTGTAATTGATGACAGGAAATGCATTGGTTACAAAATGTGACAGAGCCTGCAATTGTTTAGGAAGGCACCATGTTTGTGTGAAAGTCAGGCTGACATTCAGGGATAGTAGAAAGTAAAGGTCATGGTGACAGTTCGGAACTAGAAAGAATGGTCCAAGAACAACGGAAGAAACAGAAAGCCCACCCATGACATAAGGTCCCAGGCAAGAAAGGAGAGGCTGGGGCCCAGGGCTGGCTCTAAAGAGGAGGAGGGCCATGAGGCCCCCATGCAGCCTCCTGGGAAAGTTCCCGTGTGAGCAGTGGGGAAGGATTTGCCATCATCCCGGAATTCAGTGGGGAAGGATTTGCCATCATCCCATTCGCCATACAGCGGAAGAGCTGGAGTCCAGAATGGCTAACATGTGGTTAATAGCAGAGCTAGAGCTAGAACCTGGGTCCCTTGGCTCTGTCCGGGGCACTTGTTGGGTTGAAATGAGTTAAAAATGAAAGAATTAGCTTGTCTTGTTTTGGTGAGTTCCCCTTATGGCAACCACTTCTTACTGGACTGGAATGAGAAAGAGGAAACCCAACTGGAACGAAATGCCTCCAGTTGGAGAAAGTGGCGAACCCAGTAAATGCTGCAGCCTTCGTGTTACATTTGGGGGGATCCCCCCCCCCGCGCTAGATGCTGCTTGAGTTGACTCGTGAGACTCCTAGCGCGTTAGTGATAAAAACAAAAACAAAACCAGGAAGAGGTAACTCATTTTACAGATGAACAGTTCAGTTTGCCAAACACGCAGGGAGCCCACAGCCAAGCTGAGACTAGAATTGAGGGGCTCAGACTTCCAGCCACAGGAGCAGCGCTGTCTGGGTGCGGCCTGGGCAAACGAGCGGAGCTCCGGCGGCTTTCCCCTGGTGCTCCAAGCAGCTGGAAAGGCAAATGTGGAGGAAACAGGAAGCTCTTTGTCCCGTTCTCCAGCTGCCTCTTGGGGCGGCCTTTGGAGGAGGCAATCCTGGGCAATGTGGTGTTCAGAGATGGGTATCTGATTGCCCAGATAAATTCAGCTCTTTGCTTTGCTGCTGAATGCCTAGCCACTGTGAGTAAGCGTGTGCTGTTTTTTAGTCCCAAGGAAGGGGGGACAAGACGGTAGATGGAGGAGTTCAGGTCATCACAGCCCATCCTCGGGCATCTAGGGACTGACCACCCGACAGGACGAGACCTCCAAATCTTTTCCACGAGGCCAGCCGGCAACTCACCTCTCTCTGCTACCTGTCCCTGCCAACACTCGTCACTGACTGCTGTCTTCTGATTCTAATTCACTGCCAGGTTTGACGCTCAATAAAACCATGAAAACATGACTTAGGAAATCCTTCCTTCCTCGAGCTACACCCCCACCCCCAATCTCCCAAACCAAAGAGATGTCTTTTGAAGTTATACGGGAGGGGGGACCTTCCCTCCCCACCAGCATGGCAGAAACTCTGAGGCAAGGTTGGCTTGGTGCCTTTGATGGTCGCCTTTGCCATTTGTTCAAGGTCGAAGCAATGAGGCCCTCAAGGGAAAGAGGAAAGAAACGATAAAATAGGGTGTTGAGCACTGCTTAAAGCTCCCGTGCGCGCCCAGCTCAGGCAGAAGAGCCTCCAGTCTACAGGCTAGACAAGTGGTCCTGATGCCATATTCTCAGAGGGTTGACCCGCAGCCACCCCTTCCTCCACTGTCACCCCAAAAAAAGCAACAAAAGGGCTAGGGCCTCCTTCTGGCAAAGGCAAACACCCTCACATATGCTCTTGGATGGTATTATGCTATTCAGAGCAAGGTGTTGGGAGGCTGGAGAGGAGCAGACACGGAGCGTGTCTTTTGGCAAAGTCCATACACGGGTGGGAGAACCCAGGATGGGGGGTGCACATCAAATGTTGGGGACCGGCGGGACCCACAGTGCCCAGTCCCAAAGCCAGGATGCCACTTCTGATGGCTATCATCCCAAACTCCCAAATCTCACTGAACCATCAGGAATTCAAACCCAAAAGGGCAAGTGACTACAAGCTTAAGGGGATGCTGTGAAGAAAATAGCTCCGGGAGAAGCAAAGCTGCTGGGTCTTGGGCGCCCTCCTGCTGGGAACGCGGAAGAAAGTGATAAGGCAAGAGAAGGCCATGGACATGGAGGGTCAAGCTCAGGGAACAGTTCGCTTTTGAAAGGTTGGCGTTTAGCCCACTTTTTACTCCAAGCCCCGTCCTGTCCTCAGCATTTTGGACTTCTCTTACTGTCCCCTGCCCCTCCGCAACCCACCCCTAGAATTCCCCTCTGTCTTCCTTTCTTCCAGTCGGTTCCTGTGAAGGGAACTTGCGACCCCATAACCCCGTTTTGCTGGCGTTTTTGGCTCTTTGCTTTTGGTTCTGCTCCAGCACTGAGATGGAATTAAATTAAGCACGCACTCCTACAGCTAGTCCACAGAGCAAGTGTGACATCGGGACGCTTTGCCTTGAAACTTCACTGCTCTTTCTTTCCTGAACACATTCTCTCTGCTGTCTTACTTGCTGTCTTGTCTCATCTCCCGATCAATAGGTGCTTTTGGGAAAGGTGCTCTGGCCGACTGTTTCCTCTCCCACAGATGTTTGCATTTTAACAAGGGATTGAGCTTTCTGACAAAAGAAGGCTTTTTTACTTATGATATTTTATTTTTTTAAAGATTTTATTATTTATTTATTTGACACACAGAGAGAGATCACAAGTAGGCAGAGAGGCAGGCAGAGAGATGGGGAGAAGCGGGCTCCCTGCTGAGCAGAGAGCCTGATGCAGAACTCGAACCCAGGACCCTGAGATCATGACCTGAGCCGAAGGCAGAGGCTTAACCCGCTGAGCCACCCAGGCGCCCTACTTATGATATTTTAGACAGAAGCAAGATGATGGTGACTGGGAGTGGATTTTCATTCCTGCATTTTCCCCATTCTGTGATTCCCCAACCAAACCACTTCCGGCCCCAAACCTGGTCCTCTCCAAGTTCACCCAAGGAAAGTTAATAATACCATCACCCCTTGCAACTGAAGTAAAAAGCCCAAATGCCATCCCCATGACCTTCCTTTCCCTTGTCCCACAACCAGCCCAGAGGCACATCTTGTCACTTTTCCTGTTCTCTGATGTCCTACCTCCATTGCTGTCACCTTGGTCCGTGCCATCATCACCTCTCACTGGAACGGCCCTTCCAACAAGTCACTCGCTCTTCACCAACTTCTGTCCTCACTCCCCTTCCACCACAGCAGCAGCTCATCCCCACACAGCACACATTACATCACAACATCTACCTGCTCTAGACCACTCGGGACTTGCCTGTAGAGTAACATTCACACTTCTTGCCACGGTGATCTGGGTCGACTTGTGTCCCACTGAGATTTCAGTGCTGAAGTCCTAGCCTCTAGTGCCACAGAATGTGGAAGCAGGGTTGCCATAGATGGGATCAGTCAGGTTAAGATGAGGTCAGAGTGGAGTGGGCTGGGTCCCCAAGCCAGTGTGACTGGTGTCCTTCTAAGAAGGTGGCCATGGAAAGACAGAGACACACAGGAAAAATGCCACCTGATGATGAAGGCAGGTTGGAGTGGCACAGCTACAAGGCAAGGGACGCCAAAGATTGCCAGCAACCCACCAGCAGCAAGGAGGAGGCCACGGAGGATCCCCTACGGCGGGAGCATGGTCCAACTTCAGACGGCAGGCCTCTGCCATGGTGAGACCACAAATTTCAGTTGTTTGAAGCCATCGGGCTTATGGGACTTGCTACAGCAGATCTAGAAAGCCGATACACATGGCTCCTAAGAACCTGTGCGACAAGGGTTCTGCCCACGTCTCGGAACCATGTGGTGCCCTCTGACCCTTACTCTAGCTACACTGGCTGCTTCTTCAAGTTCTAGAACACAGGAAACCCATACCGCCTCTGGGGCTTGAGCCTACTAGTCCTTTGCCCGGGACATTTCTCTGCCTCCTCTTCATGTAATTGGCATTTTCTTCTTTCTCCAGTTTTGCTTCAAATGTTGCCGCTTCAGAGGGACCTTTCCAGACCATCCGACCTCCATAAGTTCAAAGCATCTTGCTTCTTTCCTTACCAGCATCCATCTCAACCTGAAGTTATTCCACAGGTGTAGCTGTTGGTTTACCTCCCTCTCCCACAAGAACATCAGCTGTATCCGGGCACGGACCGTCTAATGGGATTGTTGCTTTGAGCCGAGCTTGCTTAAAGCCAGCTTGCTGTCTAGAAAGAGTTTGTTCACCGACACATCCTTCTCACACAGTGCTTGGCACATGGAAGGTGCTCGATAAATAACGTTTTGAGTGAAGGATTGTGGTACATCTTGTCATACCTCCCCTTTGATGAAGGAAGGAGCGCCCCCGTGGAGCAGCAGGGCTCATCAGTGGAGGTGACTGCGTGGCTTTGCTGGAATTAGGAACAGAATTAGAAACCAGGCCTCTAAGACTTAAAACGCAGGCTTTTTTTTTTTTTCCCCAATTCTCATGCTAAGAATATCATGAAAATCTGTTTACATATCAAGTTTTTATAAATCAAGTCATATTTTTAAGGGACCGAGGGAGCCAGCCACTAAAAAGGAATCCTGAGGTAACCTAATTGGTAAAATGAGCAACAATTTCCTCAGCCATCATTTGTGAAAATTCAGCTTTGTGCTTGTGGAGATAGCCGGCATCGAGGCATGGCCCTGATTCCTGCCTCTGGAAACACAAGGACGCTTATCTGTACCACCTGCTCAGAGGTGGATGAAGTTTTCATATACGTTCCTTGCCTTCAGCCCAGTTTCAGGGTTGGACGCCCAGTGATCGGCTCCACAAAACAACCCACCAGTCTGTCTGGTTTGAAAGCTGGTGGAGACTTTTTTTCCCTCCCCGCCTCCCACCAGCCCTCAATTTGGAAATCGCTCGGCACCTAGTTGCTTTCACTCTCTGGGGAAAATGGGATCTTCAGTTCACCTCCACAAGGCAGAAGAACCGACGACGTAGCATGGCCTGTCCTCCTTCTCCAGGCTGGGCGTTGATTCACGTCCATGGTGCCTCACTCCATCATGCCTGGTGGTCCCCTCATATGCCCTTCCTGGGGCTCTTCAGGGAGGGGCCGTGGGAGGCAGATGTTCCCTGGGATCTTGCTTTCAGGAGAGGGGAGGCAGCAGGGAAGGGGGTGTCCCTGCTCACACAGTCAGCAGCCACAGACCCTGGCCTTAAGGATCCCGTGGCCGCAGAGCTTCCTGACCGCCTGTGGGACGCTGTGGGGCCATGAGCTCCGGGCCACGAGAATAGCCTGTGGTTTCTCAAAGAAAGGGAGCAGCTGCTAAGAAAGGGGTTTTCGATCTCTAGAACGTCAATGCCACAGGGCCAGGATTTTACCTGCTCTGCTCACTGTCGTGTCTTCAGCACCCAGAGTAGGAGGACTTAGACATCTTTGTCAACCAGAGGTAGGAAAGAATAAATGATCGCACATGCTTCCCACCAGCCATAAAAAGCAGCTTCAAGGTGACGAATGCTTCTTTCAAACTTTCCTGCTCTGGGCACGTAGTTCTGCTCACTGTACCGCCCATCTAAGTCAAGCAGATTGATGAGACCCCTGGTGCCTCAGTCGGTTAAGTGTCTGCCTTCAGCTCAGGTCATGATCCCGGGGTCCTGGGTTCGAGCCCCACATCAGGCTCACAGCTCCATGGGGAATCTGCTTCTCCCTCCCCCTCTCCCCCGACTCATGCTCTCTCTTTCTTCTCTCAAATAAATAAATAAAATCTTAAAACAAACAAACAAACAAACAAATCAAACAGATTAAATCTTGTTTCCAACCTCTCCCATCACCGCACTGATTGTAAGCTCCCGGAAGGTAGGGGCTCAGGGCCCTGCCTACAACAATCATCTCTTTCCTTGATCCCCAAACTTGAAGTTATCCAACCACGTGCCCAGCTCTGGAGTTCAGAAAAAGTGGCCTCTGTGGCTTAGCGCAGTGCTCTGCATAGAGCAGACTTCAGTAAACACTTGCAAATGAGTGTCTCTAGGCTTTGGCCTCCCAGACTCCCGGGTGGGATAAGGTCACAGAGCAGAGAGCCCCATAGTCTCAGGGCTCTGCTGGTCCTGCCACGTGGGGACGAATAAATAGCCACCTTGGAGGTTAAGCAAACAGGAAAATAATAAAGTAAATCTCGCCTTGGCCACCACCTAGAAAACACCTGCCCGGTGCCAGGCACGGCGCTAATATGCATTCCCTATTTAACAGGATGTTGGACGGAACTTTCCCTGCCATCCCAACGCCGGCAGTTAGACCACAGAGCTGAGGCAGAAAGAACTTAAGTCTCCCAGACTTAGAGAGAGAGCCCATGGCTGAGCCAGACACCTCCCTCCAGACTTTGCAAAAGGCCACTGCCCTGACTCTGCCCGCTCCTTCTCCGTCCCCTGCCCCTTGCTCCAGCAAACCCCCTGGTTTTCAGCCTCTCCCGCTCCTTTCGTGGAAGAAAGGAGAGAAGACCTTCCTCTCACCCCCTCCGAGGCAAATGAAGGGAGCACTGAGACAACTGCCTAGAAACACGAGGGTCACCTCCAAGAAGGGACACTTGTATTCCACTCCCAGACGACGGTCTGCATGCTCTCCGTGGTGCAGCCATCACAGTGGGCACAGCAGAGGACTGAGGGAGTCTTTCAGGGAGCTAGGGTGAAACCCCGAGAGTTTGGGAGCATCTGAAAAGACGGGGGGTTCGTGTCCGCTGCTTCTTGCCTGGCAGGAGGCCTGCTGGACAGCTGCGGCCAGCTGAGGAGGGACAGCAGGGCAATGTCCTACCGTCCCTCCCCTTCTTCCAGGGACCTCTGGGTCTTAGAGGGTATCAAAGAGGACCTCAGAGACTTGCATGGCTACCCAGAGGAGAACATAAAGGTAAAGGGCAGGCAGGAGCCATAATGCTGCCTGGGCGGCTTCTGGGTCAAATGAGAGGGGTTAGAGCAACGGGTCTGGCCTAAGGGAATTACAACTGCCACTCTCAGAGGGCCCACAGTCACTCTGGGCTGTGTCAACAGGGGGAGTGACAACCCCAGACAGGTCTCCTGTTCCCCTTCCCTGACCCAGAGGAGTTGAAGTCTAGAAGTGGGCCAGGATGGAGGCGTCCCAGAGGTGGGCCGTGCATCCCCAACGGTACCCCCCGAGAGCCATGGTGGGTGTCTGAGATTGGTGCTTTCGGCTGGAGGGACAGAACAGTTTAAACCATCGAGGTAGCCAGGAGATCATGGATTCTGTTCCGGGCTTCAACCAGTCTGAGGCATCTGCCCCAGGGAGGGAGGGCAGGAATGGGAGGCCTTGGGAGACAGCAGAGTGGAGAACAACAGAACCGCCCCACATCCCGTCTAAGTCCTGGCGGCCTAGCAAACGAGTTACACTATGTCCTCCCACCGCACGCTCGCGCCTGCCACGCAAGCTGCGATCTGCAGTCCTCACCGAGCAGATGAGGAACCGAGGGTTGAGAAGCCAAAACAACCTGCCAGGAGTCAGGCCGGAGTGGGAACCCCTAGTTTTCACTTTGCAACACACTGCCGCCCTCATTCCTCCCTGGGCACTGAACCCCGGACCGGCATTCAGAGCACAGATTCGGGGCACAGCAGCCACGGACTTGAGTCCTGGCACCACTGCCCCACACCTGGGGCTTCTGGACAAATGACGTCACTTGAGTCTGGGCTGAAGCAGAGCACCCACCATCAGGGGACAGGGAGGACCTCATGAGGACGTATGTGTGCTTCCCTACTTCTTTCAGCCAATCCCTTGAAAGCCTAGCTCCAGGGGTACCCATCTCCCTTGCTCGCCCACGGCATCAGTAAGACCTTCTCGAAGGAGCCCTGTATCTGCAGCTCATGGCACTTCCCACGACCCGCTTTGCGGGTGTTTGGTTTCCTTTCCATCGGATTACAACTCTCCCTAATTACACGATAAGCTACTTAAGCGTGAAACCAAATCCGCACTTCTCTGTATGCTCCGGCCCATCTGGCCATATACACCATAAGGGCCTGACCTAAGTCAGGTCAGTCCATGCTTCTGCTGAAGCATGGTCACCTGTTACACAGCTGGGGGAAACTGAGGCCTAGGGAAGGGAAAGAGGATGGGGATGCCGATACTGAAAAGAACAAACTGAATTAGTGAGCCCTTGATGGCAGGCATGGCACCAGGTTCTCCAAATGAGTTCTCTTGGGGACTCCTTCCTTCAACCCTGGTTAATAGGGTTTTGTCTGGGGCTGGGTTCATTAGTTGGTTTAATGAAGAGCGACTAAGAGCTTACAGTCAGCACAGACACTGTTCAAAGTGTGTTCAGCAAGTATTACCCCATGAAGACCTTACTGCAAGGCTATGTGATAAATGCTGGTGTACCCATTTTGTAGGTAGAAAAACAGAGGCATAGATGGGTTACTCAGATTGCTTAAAGTCACAAAGCTAGAAAAGGAAAGATCCAAGATTCAAATCCTGGAAGTTTGCCTCCAAAGCACAGTCTTAATCCCCGTGCTCTAGTGCTAACAAGTTGGGTGACTTGACAGAGAGCGTGTAGCTAACAAATGACAGCATGGAGGTTCGATCGCTCTGGCTCTGGAGCTTGGTCAGGTCCAAGCCTGGTAGCAGACACAAGACTCCAAAGCAGCAGTTCAGAAAGGTAGGCTTTGTTTGTTTTAGCACATGGAGCTCTTCCATAGGACAGGATTTCGCGGGACCCTCTTCTACCTACTTGTACTTGTCAACAGGATAAGCTCTCCCCAGACTTAGTGGGAGGAAAGGCGAGGTTTTGGATATGACACTAAGGAAATACTCCCGACTTTCAACTGATCTTAAATCAATTGATGCATACCGCAGAACCTAAGTGCTGTGATACAGAAATATATTACCATCCTAGAGAGTCACCCCTGACCTGCTCTGCCGACACTCCCAGGGACTCTGTACCTTTCTTAGACCAGTTCTCTCTTTCTCCCTGGCTGACCTCTTTCACCTTATAATCCAGGCTTCTCTCTGAAAAGGTGCCCACCTAGCTGCTACCTCCAGGGCCTGTAGATCCATCCCAGTAGCCCCAGGGGGCCTGTCTCTCACCAATGACAAGAGTCCTGCCATAGAACCCTGCTCCACGGAGCCCAGCCCAGCACCTAATGGCCAATGCAGCCCCATGTGAGCCAGAGAGAGAAGTCGAAAGGGCAAGCAACCGGAGCTGCGCTGAGTCAGAAACCCCACTCAAGAAGTAGTTCTGGGGGGCTCCTGGGGGGCTCAGTGGGTTAAGGCCTCTGCCTTCTACTCAGGTCGTGATCCCAGAGTCCTGGGATCGAGCCCCGCATCAGGCTCTCTGCTCAGGGGGAGCCTGCTTCCATTCCTCTCTCTCTGCCTACTTGTGATCTCTGTCTGTCAAATGAATAAATAATATCTTAAAAAAAAAAAAAGAAAGACAAAAAGAAGTAGTTCTGATGCATAGGGAAATGTTTGAACAGATTCATGTTACAGCTAGGAGCAGACAGGCTTCCGATCTCTCCTGGACAATCTGCCAGGGCCTCCCTGACAGATGTTGTACCCTCTCCCTGCAGAGTCCAGAAAAAGCAGTGGAAACCCTCAGACACTCTGTAATCATTTGCATTCGCATAAAAGCTGAGTGGGAGTGGACCAGTAGTTTACGGACTGCACTGCAATAGATCCATAGTTTATCGGAAAGAGGCTTCACTGAGCATAGGACTCCCCAAAATATGATGTAGCTTCTGTCAACTATTCACAACTGTGTAAAACAAAGGTAATTTTTTGCTGGAATTAGTGTAAGGCTACATTCTTGGACCCAATCAATAGACTGGTTGATTTTTCTCAAAGACAAACAGGACTGATCTTTTAGGAACCACACAAGCCCAGTATTGCCTTCTGATGGTTGGCTGGCTAGAAATCTACTCATTTATGGGCGGAACCTACTCTCTAAGAACCCCCAGTCAAAAGTGGTTATCTAAATGCTATTATTTCAGTGGAGGGTTCTTTTGTTCTTTCTCGAATTTGACCTTTTTCCCCATCTAGTCCTAGAGAGGGCAAGACTCTGTCCTATGCATTGTTTTGGATCAAATATCCTCCAGATTCTCTTGCTTAAAAAAAAAAAAGAAGAAGAAGAAGTCACACTTCTAGAATTATCTCTCAGTGGATGCAAAATTAACCCATTGCCTTTGTCTCACCAACAAAGTTTTGGTTTAGGAACCACACTCATTTTTTATTATTCACCATTGAGCACAGATACGAGTGACATTCAATGCTTTCCTGAACTTCATTGTGTTCCCAAGTACCCCATAGTAACCCCATGGGGCTCATTCTTCCTCACACGTCCCCCAGACAAGAGCTGTTGGAGACAGGTTTTTACTTCTGAACAGTGGTCATAGAATTTTGACTTGGTGGCATAAATTCCTTACATCTGGGCTGCTCCCTCTGGTTTCAAACATTAAGTGTTTGGGGTCTAGCCCATGGGACCTGTGTGAGTGCTTATTTATGAGCTGGGGAATTATTCCATGGAAACCTCACAATAATCCTGTGAGGAGGTACTATCATTGTCCTCGTTTTACAGACTAAGAATTTGTAAACTTAGGGAGTTTAGCAATTTGCCCAAGTAGTGGCCACTAAATGAGAGCAAAACGTCTTGAGCTTGGGTGCGCTTGGTTCCAGAGCCTGGGCACAGAACTCTCTCCATCTACTACTGCAAAAAAAACCCCTGTACACTCATGAAGGGATGGGTCTGGGAGCTCCTCTGGAGAGCAGAGAGGTCATGGAGAGCAGGAGTTCTCAACCCTGGCCACATATTACAACTGTCTGGGATGCTTTTAAAATATTCTGATGCCCAGGACCCCACCTCAGCCCAGTAAAAGCAGAATTTCTGGAGGTAGGACCCAGCTATCAGTACTTTTAAAAAAGATTTTATCTATCTATCTACCTATCTATCTATTTATCTATCTATCTGGAGTGGGAGGCAGAGGAGGAGGAAGAGGGACAAGAAGACTCCACAGTGAGCACAGAGCCCACCTGACACAGGGCTCGATCTCAGGACCCTGAGATCATGACCTGAGCCAAAAACACAAGCTGGACTGAGCCACCCAGGTGCCCGCCCCCCCTCCCCCGCCAGGTATCAGTATTTTTTAAGCTCTCTGGGTAATTCTAATGAGAAACCAGGCTTAGAGCCACTCAGCCACAGCAAAGGACTGAATTCATACCTAGGAAAGTGTTTGGATTCTAGACTCCAGAGCTGATCTGAGCAAGTTCTACCAGAGCCAGTAACTTGGTGGTTTTGCTGCTGCTGTTCTAGAATCCCACACCTCCCCCTGCCCCCAGAGAGCCAGCAGCCCTATCCCCTTTTATCTGGGTGCTGAAATGCAACACAGCTCCGAGCTGTGTACACATTCCCCAGCACTCACTCAGGCGCTTACTTATCCTCTGTGAATTCTCCCCCCACACCCGCCCCCCTCTCCCACCTCTCCCCCACAGTTGGTCATTTCCTCTTGGAAGTTCCCTCCACCCCAGGATCATTCGCCTCCTATAGGACTGATCTCCTTGTATTGTCACTGTCTGTAAGTCTGCCCCTCACCAGACCGGACAGAGGCTGTGTCTGGATTGCCTCTGTATTCCTGCCACGTGATGGAGCACAGAGGATGGACTGGAACAAGGCTGGTTCAAAGAAAATACGTTCACACCTGAGAGCGGAAAAATCTTTAGAGAAATCTTTCTCCTTCAGGAGCCACAACCTGTCCTTCCACTCATCTCTGTTTGACACGAAGACTTTTTACAGGAAGCAAAAAAACAAAAGTAATTCACCCTTCAAGGTGTGCTCAAAACCTACTTACAAAGGGAAGTTTCTTGGATTGATCCCAGCTCATAATGATCTCTTTTAGTGAATTTTTATAGTCATTAAAGTCTGTATAATTAATTGCATTCTTCTGCTCTTGTCTTCAGTGGTGGTGGTTGTTTTTAATGCCTATAGGTTTATTTTTTGCCTTCCTAACAAGGGTGTAAATTCCGTGAATTTAGGGACTGTCTCTAAAATGGTAAGTCATTTTGTTGGCTCACTTGTTTGATGTCTCCTGACAAACGGTAAGCTCTTTACAGTCTGACACGCTCTGACATTAGTCTTCACGAGGTATAGTGCTGGCGCAGGTTAGGAGCTCAGCGGGACTTTGTTAATGAAGACATCTGGTAACCCCTTTTAGCCCAGTGCCCTGAACTTACTAGGTACCCACCAATCATATTCGCTGACTGGGCATGAAATGGAAAAGCATAATTCTCATTATAAGATGTGGTTCATATGAAGAACGGAAATTCTCAGATTAAATCCCATTTTAATTTCTCTTTTGCCGTTTGCAAATGCTTGATTATTTGACTCCCAAACTGAATGAGAAGTATCAGGGAAGATTCCCTCGTCCACTTCCAAAGCCCTTATGTATTAATTTCGCACAAAGCCTCCAAACCTTCAGTTCAACTCACGCTGGGTTTCGTACCTCCCTCCCCATTGAGAAATTCAACCAGTCACTACGGAGGAGAAGCAGTGGAGCCAGCCAGTCTGGGTTGGTGCATGCACACCCGCAGTTGCACCTGAGTGTGATTTCTAAATATAGAATCAGGTCTGCTATTTAATTTCTTAATGAAAGAACTAGACAGCCTGGCCCCTTCGGTAGAGACGCTGCTCTGCTGTATCAGCTACAGAACACGGCGGGGTGGGGGGGGGGGCTCTGCTCTGCTGTTCTGCTGATTGATGATACAGAAGGGCTCCCCGCAGATGGCAGGCTTGGTACCCAAAACAGCCACGTTGCCAAACAGCTGATTGTTTTCTGTTTTCCTTTGGTTCAGTAAAAGGGAGGGGGAGGGGGAATGAAAAAAGGACAAAAGGAACAAATGAGCTCACCTGCCCTAGAAAGCCACTGCACCACCCTGCTACCCAACACTGAATCCCCAGCCCCCTTTTCGGCCCCACAGCAGTTACTGCCCAGCATATACAGCCGTTGCTACTGGGTTTTAATGAGCCACCATCAGGGTAGGAAGAAGGGAAGGGTTCCAATGTCACCAATGAAGAGGTGAAAACACAGGCACTCAGCAGAGCTGGTTTTAAAGCAGAGGAGTGGAAGGAAGGAAGGAAGGAAGGAAGGAAGGAAGGAAGGATGGACCAAAAGACAGCATGTCTGAAGTGTCCAAAGTAGAGGCTTGGTATAAGGTTTCCTCTGCAAGGCCATGCATGTGTCTCAAAGCCACCAGCAGCTGGGGCTGCACGCAATCCTTCACCACATGCAAAAGAAAGAAAGGAAAAGACACCGTGTTTGGCCCATGCACACCCAGCTCTAGCCAGCTAGACATCACCTTGTCAACCTTCTTGGAAATCTAATGGCCACTGTGGAAGCCTCCCCATTCTGGGCCGTGTGAGGTCTGTAGCAGCCACAATGCCACATCCAAAAGTTCAAGTCCAAGCACCTCTGGCAGGAATCTGGGTCTGCCACAAAGCCCAGGGCTAGTCCTGG
Source organism: Enhydra lutris kenyoni (assembly GCF_002288905.1). Taxonomy (NCBI): domain Eukaryota; kingdom Metazoa; phylum Chordata; class Mammalia; order Carnivora; family Mustelidae; genus Enhydra; species Enhydra lutris. Next base: position 3,015,940 of record NW_019154104.1, read on the forward strand.
TCTTCACAAGGCTACCCAAGCACATTTCACCCCTTAGTGCCAGGTGACATGCAAATTGTTGTTTTTTTTCTTTAATCAGTAGTGACTCAGTTTCCCTCTTTTAATAGTACCCCAGAAGAGCTGTGAAATGTATTGAGGGGATGGGTGCTCTCCAAAGAGGCCCAGCAAGGGAAAGGGGGGAAAGGATGCTTAATTTCTGGCCTTGGCTCCTGCACTTGGATCTAGCCATGAAAAAATAACCCTACTGTATATATATATATCTGCATGTTTATAAAATCCAGGTCACCTGACTACATGCTCCCAGGTGGTCGACCAAGGTGATGCTCTGCCTTCTTGTTTCATCTCATACTGAAAACAAGTGACTTTTTGTGGCCTATTTAATGCCACATTTTCCACATTTTGGTGGTTTCTTAATTTTTTTTTTATTTTGCTATTTAAAATGACCCCCAAACAGGGCACCTGGCTGGCTCAGTCCATAGAGCATGCAACCTTGATCTCAGGGTCGTGAGTTCGAGCCCCATGTTGGGCCTAGAGTTTACTTAAGAAAAATAAACATAAATTTTGGAAAATGAATAAATAAAATTGGCCCATGACCACCGTGCCGAAGTGCTGTCTTGTGTTCCTATGGGAGAGAAGGTTGCGATATGCCTTCTGGAGAATATCTGTGTGTTAGATGATCTTCATTCAAGAATCAGCTACAGTGCTGTGAAATGATAACTAATCAACAGTCTATATTAAATAAAGGTGTCCTTAAACAGAAACACACTTAAAGTGTTGCCAGTTAATGAAAACGTTATGACCAGAGAGAGGCTCTCAGGAACCAAAGTGAGTTTCCCCACCACGCAATGTTTTAGTATTCACGAATTCAGTGTTTGCAACAACTCTACAGAATGGAGCTATGGCAAATGAAAAGAATCAGCTACACTTTCTGGCATCATTCTGATTCCTTGGAAAGGTTTTCTACAGTATTTCAAATCACAAAGTCTGCAGGACAGATGAACAACAAAAGGAAGGAAATCCTACTTGTGCCTACTGTCTGTCACTGTTTACAACATATTTTATGTCATTTAGTCTTTGTAATAACTACATATGGCTGGTTTTCAGCCTTTTTTTTTTTTTCCAGGTAAGGAAATGGAATCTTAGAGAGATTAGGCAATTGCCCTGAAGTCACAGAGCATGGGAGGCAGAATGCTAAAGTGGCCCTTGGATTCTTTTCCCTTCTTCCATATATGCCCTGTGTAATCCCTCAAGTAGGAGTGGCATCTGTAAGCCTGGTAAAAGTTATGTGCCATGATTATATCACAATGCACGGGTGAAAGGATTTTGCAGATATAACTAGGGTCCCTAGTCAATTGACTTTTAAGGCCTTGACTTCAAGGGAAATGATTCAGGGTGGGCCTGACTTGATGAGAGGAGCCTTTTAAAAGAGGTAAAAGCTGGCCTTGAAGAAGCAAGCCATACAAGGAAATTAATTTTACCAACAACCACTTGAACTTGGAAAAGGACCCCAAGATAAGATCAGAGTCCCAGCCAACACCTGGACTTCAGCTAAGTTGTTTCTAGACTTTTGATCCTTGGAACCTGAGAGATAATAAATGAGTGTTGTTTGTGGTAATTTACTCTGTGGCAACAGAAAGCTGGTACACACAGCTGAAGAATGGCAGCATCAGGGTTCAAACATAGGTCCACTTGTCTCCAAAGCCAATGTTCTTGCCCTTTATATTGTGTAATACCATATTTGGTTTAGTTTTTGTCTGTTGGCTTCCTTACTTGATTGGCATGGGGAGGGCATTTGCAGAAGGGGATATGAAAGACATTCAGACACCATGGCTAAGGTCTAAGCCCTAACACAAAGGGAGTCTCTTCAGCCTTGGGTGGTGGCAGTAAAGGTGACCATTTAAAAAGTGGGCAACCTCCAAATGTTGGGAGTTGAAGGGTGGGAATGGGCAGCATTTTACCTCCTCTTGCTTAGGAAATAGCCTGTGGAAGTTTAGAGGAAGCAACATTTATACAGAGACAAACTAAAAACACTGGATCCCTAGTGTTGGATGAGCCACAGGAAGTGGCCAAATGATTGTTTTTGATCTACACGAATGCAATTACATGTGCTCCATCAAGTAAATGCAAGGACAAGATTTAGCCAGCACTTAGAAAGTGCCAGGTAAGAGACCAGAAGCTGGGAAGAGACCAAGAATTCTGTAGGGAAGGTCTTCTTGAGTGGGAAGAGATGTGAATGGGGACATGTCAAGGCAGGAATCAAACAATGAGGCACTCAGAGCCAAGAGGCACAATATCAGGGATCACATCCAGGCCCCAACCATGGGAATTTTAGTTGAAAACTCTGCATAACTGTGGGAAGGATGAACATCTATCAAACCCAAGCTTAATATTCAAATATCTGACTTCAATTTAGTAATATCCTGTACCATGAATAAGGAAACAGGCAGAGTGGGCAGGGTGGGGATGGGTTTACACCAACATCAGACTGGTGGAAGGATCATAAATAATACATGTCACACACCTAGTATAATAGCTGGCACATGAGAAATACTAAGTAAATGGCAATCTTCTTAACTGGCACTTCATTAGGTGACAGAAAATTGCCTTGCTTACATAAGATAAAGGCAAGGGTGAGTCATTTCCGAATACAAGGGAAAAAAGGAAACATATGAAGCCCTCATTGGGAAAGCCAGGATCAGGCTGGAAAAGATTAAACTCTTCATAAGTGAACTAGGTGAACTTCCTCTTCTGGGAGGCATGGGGGGAGGGCAGCACCTTGGACAGCACTATGGGAGCCCTGCTTCTCTTGCTCCAGATCACTTCCCTGTCAAGAGCAGGGCTCTCCTTCTGAAGCAGCCCAGGACCCACGAGCTTGTAGTTTTCATCACATGACTCCATTCTGGAACAGTAATTGTTCCATTTAAGTTTCCTGATCAGGAACAAGCTCTGGGTGGATGGTGTAGCATGGGGCCTAGAGGGCAAGTCCAGTGAGACAGGCCTCAATACTACCGACATGCTGCTCAGAGATACCCAAGAGCCCTTGGGAGCCTGCATTACCATTACCGTGTCGTCCCAGCCCCAGAGTCCCACCAGCAAGTGATTTCACATGTAATTATCCTCTCAGCCCCTCCTCTCCTTTTATTCTCCTTCTCTCTCCACGTTCCTTCTTTCCTTCCCTTCATCTCCCAAATATGTCCCATAAAGTTCACATGCAGATGCAGAGGAGTCAACCCCAAGGTCACCTCTCACCCCGGCCTGAGGCTGCTCTCTCCTTGGAGACCAGCCTGTCATGTTCCCTGACATCGTCAAAGAAAGCCTGGATAATGATATTTCCCTCTACCTTCCTCCAGACGAGACTTTTTGGCTTTCTATCTTTAGATCAACTGTCTTCCTAAAAGCTCACCTTGGGCTCAGAGAAGGAATATAATCACTGATGGGGAAACCTGAGCACAATGCTGGCCCACATAAGTCAGAACAGCAGCGACATGGCCACGACTCTGTTTGTTAATTACTTAACTAATAAGTAGCATGATATGCCTGATGAGTGATTTAGACTAGGCACCAAGTTAAATGTTTGACAGTCATTTTCAATCCTCACACCAACCCTGTGAGGGAGGTACTATTATTATCCACATTATACATATGAGTGAAGTGAAGGGAAAGGTTAGGTAACTTGCCCTAGCTCACATCACCGATAAGTAGGCAAGCAGGGACTCCCGACATGGTCAGTGGGACACCTGGTCGACGCACTTAACCACCCTGCTCTATTACCCTCTTATGGGTATCTGGGCTTCTACCCACATCGTTGCTCTCCTACTTCTGTCATTGGTGACTTCCTTGGCAATCAAGCAAAATTCTGTCCTCCAGCTCCCTGACACTCACCCAGTATGCCCCCCTACTCACCTGCGAGGGCCGTCCTCCATTCATCACACATAGGCATGGCTCCCTTGTTCTCAGGCTGTCATGTCCCATCCAGGCCTGCCTCATTTTACAGAAGGAAATGTGTCCTTCTGTGTTTCAGGACAAGCAGGTGACACATCTGGATCTCAGGGCCAGCTGCAAGGCACCAGGGAAGACCAGAGGGCGAGAAGATCTGGAGAACAGGCCCTCCTCTTGCCTCCCACTCACGAAATGGCAGATTCTTAACCACACGGTGGGGCACTGTGGTCAGTGGCCCAGAGTTTAGTCACTGGGATGGTGGAAAGGGAGAAATGGGCACGCAGGTCATGCAGCATGAGCTGGAGCCCCTGGGCAATTACCAAGAACTACCAGTGGACTGGGACCAAGGAGACTGGAAGACAAAAGAGGAGGCCATTAGAATGGCAGTAATAAAGGAACTAGACTGATTTGGGTCAATGGGTTCGAGAAAGTGACCCCCCCTTTTTTTTTTCTGGACCCTCATATGATCTGCAAACAGGAATGTGAAAGGTTAACAACGACAGTCCACACACAACAAATGAGCTGTTAAATGAGCTCTGGCCTCCTCTGCCCCGGGGAGCTATCGGTTAATGTTAACCCCACTGGTGGTGCTCTTCTCTGCACCGACCCCTTGACCGTGAGCGCGAGTTCCCTCACTCACTGAAGTCTAGAGCAGGCGTTAGGCAGGGCTTGGGTATTAGCTTCCTGCAGCTGCTATAACAAATCACCACAAACTTGGTGGCTTCAGTCAATAAAAATTTGTTCTTTCACGGGTCTGAAGGCTAGAAGTCTGAAATCAAGGTCAGCAGGGTTGATTCCTTCCTCGGAGGTTCTGAGGGGGAATCTATCCCACGCTTCTCTCCCAGCTGCTGGTGTTTGCCGGCCATCCCTGGCACCCCCTGGCTTGTAGCTAGATCTCTCTGCACCTCTGTCTCTGTAGTCACATGGCCTTCCAATAAGGATGCCAGGCTTATTAGGAGCTAGGGCCCACCCTAATTGAGTGTGAGGTCCCATTCTGATGTTCGGGGTGGACAAGAATCTGGGTGGATGGATTCTTTTCAACCCAGTACAGGCTGCCAATGGCACTTCTGGTAGATCCCACATAATGGCAAGTAAAGAATGTGGGTTCCTTAAGAGGAGGGCTCAAGGTGCAGGCAGGGAGGTGCAAGGGGGAGACCCCCCCCCGAGCACTGTTCACATCAGACTGAGTTGCTTCCCCACCTAGAACATTTCACAGAAATGGAGTCTGAAGGAGCAAAGAAAGTCACCACAGAGCACAGGCAGTTCTCCCACAGCTCAAAACAGCAGGTGTCACCCTCCACAAAGTGCAACATTTGAATCTTCCAGGCAAAATACCAGGTAACTCAACTGACCTAACACTGCCCCCTCCTCACCAAGCTAACATGGAAAACAACAGGCCTTCAATCTCCTTTCCTCTCTCTTCTAAACCCCAGGAGGGCTTGGGGACACCCAGGGTCTCTGACCATGAGAGGGGAATGGGGTTCTCAACCCCCCATTCAGCCAAGAACAATTTTGGGTAGGGGGGCTTATGGGAAGAGCTGAGCAAGATGGGGTAAACCCTCAGGTTCCCTCCTTGCTGCTAGTGGGACTATTTCTAAGGCCTTCAGGGAAGTACTGTGCAGAACTGCATCCAATCTGGGCTAAGCAGATTAGCTCCCTCCCAGGGAAAGGCTCTGGGCAGCTGAGCAGGGCTGCTCCCTGTGCGGTGGCAGGGGCTGTCATTACAAGGCCCAGATAGGACATAATGACATGCTCCCTGGAGGGAGCTCCTAATTGAATTACAGGGTGTCTCCCGAGCATGAAAAGCAGCCTGTACTCAGAGGTAACCGAGTCCACGAACAGTCCAGGAACAGACCCTCTGAGGAGCAGTGCCAGGCAGGGGTCAGGCTGTGGAGAAGCTCAGGGACACCGGAGTTCAGAGGGCCCCATGGATCTCACTGACACTGGGAGAGGAGAGGAGGCATCCCTGGTCTTCGTACAAACCAGAAGTGGTACAGAGACAGAAGACACGCCAGGAATTCACTCTGTTCATTCATTCGTTCATTCATTCATTCATTCAACAGACATTTTTTGGCGTCTCTATGACGGGTGACAGGCATGGGGAAAAACTGGGTGCTGCTCTACTCTGAGGACAGGGCCTGCCTGGGGACCATTTACTCCTGAGGACAACTTGTGCTTTTATCTGTGGGCACCCCACAAGCCAAGCCAATTAGCCATTCTCCACAAGTCCTTCTGGGGTGACTACAGGAGAAGGTCACCTCTAAGGCCTCCTAACCGAATCCCAACAAGGGCAGGTGGTAATAATTCTGTGTATTACCTACCTCTTCTGTCTGAAGAGGCCCCCTCTTCTACGGCAACTCTAAGTTTGTATTTAGATTCTAGTTAGTTAACATTCAGGGTCATATTAGCTTCAGGTGTACAATGTAGTGATTCAACACTTCCATACAACACCCAGTGCTCATCACCACAAGCACACTCCTTAATCCCCACCCCCCATCCCCCTACCCACCTCCCCTCTGGGAGTCCTCAGTTTGTTCTCTAGAGTTAAGAGTCTGTGCCTTGGTTTACCTCTCTCTCTCTTTTTCCCCTTTGCTCATTCGTTTTGTTTCTTAAATTCCACATAGGCAGCTCTCCCAACACACTTCTCTTCCTGCCAGACTGGGAACTTCATGAGGACCAGGACCTGGCCTCTTCTCACCGTGTCAGCTCACAGGATGAGCCTAAGCGTGTCTACGGATGGTACCCCGAGGGACGGACACCTGGGTCCGGCTTGCACTCTCCTGCTGCTTCAGGTCTCACTGAAGCTCTCATAGGCTCTTGGGGGGCTCTGGCCGAGCCCTTCCTGCTCTCTCTTAATATCCTTCCCTCTAAGCCCTGCTCCTAGATGCCCTCAGACTCAGCCTCCGAGGAGGCCCCCGGACCTGAACACATGGTCCTGCGCCAACCTTGCCCTCTTACCCAGGCAGCAGGCCAAAGCATTACCCGTGGGTGGTTCCTGATGATAAACAGCACAAGCAAGAGTCCTGGGGCACCAGCTTGGGCACAGACGGGGCCGAACCAGCAGTCAAGGGGGATGATCCAGACTTCTGGGCTGGGCGTTAAGGAGTTAATTTGGCCCTTGCCAACATCCCTGAGCCCAGGGGCCCCTGAATTAAAAGGAAAGCAGCCAACTCTTGCTGTCAAGGAAGGGATGGGGGATGCACCCTTAGCTTCTTCTATCTGAGGAGAAGAAAGCCTGCTGCTTTCAGCTTCATACCTTATTCTGAGGCTAAAATATAGAACATTGTAGAAAGAATGTGTAATTTGGAATCAGAAGATCTTGGTTTTGATACCTGCCCTTAAAAGCTCTGTGTTCTAGGACAAATTACTTAATATTTCTTAGACTCGGTTACCTAATGTGAAGAAAATGATAATGTCACTCCTAAGGTATGACAAAATCCTTACTTTTTAAATATGTTCATGTAAATATTCCAAGTTTTATTACGTTAAAAAAAAAAAAAAGTAGTCTTTCCCCCAAGGTCTGAACAATGGTGACGCCTAGGTACCAATACCACACCCTATAGTCTGATATAGTACATTCTGATATGTTCTCCAGTATCCTGATCTCCCCATGGGGTCACCTTCATCAAAGTACCTTTAAACAATTAGTGTCTAATAGTTTTAAAGCATTTTGTATCAGACAGTTCCTTTTAAAGTTGGCCCTTGGCTGTGTTCATTCTACTCACTCCCCAGCCCCCAAACTAGAAAGTGTATTTTCTTCCAGCCATCCACATGGGTTAATTAAATGCCATTCCTCTTTGCTTTGGCTAGAATTAGTTTAACTCATTGTAGTAACACAACTTATCTTTTGCTATTATGAAAAAAATGAAAATCTAATTAATTTTCAGCGAATCTTCTAAAACATGGGCTCCATGAGGAGGGGCAGATAATTAAAATGGCCTGTGTAGGGAGCCGGCTGGGAACCACTGATCTAGCTTATGAAACCCACTGGCTTAGCAGGGGTTCTGGAAGATTCCAGCCTGACCAGGAAATCATCTGCTTCATGTGTCCAACGGGAACTTACGGATTCGTCTGGGGAATAGAAGAAAGTTCTATGTTATGTAGGTTAAAGAAGAGAGTGATTCAGGAATTTTCTTCCCATCAGGATTGGCCGCATGTTAGAGTGGCCCCCACGCTAATGCACCTTACTGAAACGGAAACTCTGAGATTCTTAATCCCATGAAGTTCCTTCCATCTCTCCCCACAGGACTAGAGGTTCCTTCTCATAGCCACAGGTGAGCCCAGAGACTAGCCTCAACAGTCCTTTCCAAGATGGTCCCCTGGACCATCACTAGGAACTGACTGCAGTTGACATGAGAGGAGCCCTATCTCACAGCTTAGCCCTGTGCCCAGGGACACAGGCAGCTGACAGTCACACACTGTTCCTCCTGGAGACGGGAATACTCTGGCTTCCGGGGAGCTCCTGGAAGCGTGTCAAGTTACAGCTCCAAAGACAGAGAGGGGGTGCTTGCTGGCTCCAGCTACGTCCAGCCGACCAGCTGTCTGGCTGGGGAGGGGTGGCAAAGGAAAGCCTGTCACTCTGTCCCTGGCGAACACAGGAGGGAGGAGAGCTTTCTGTCCTGGTCTGGAATACAGGCCAGTCTGGAAACCCAAACCCAGGAAGAGGCTTTGAAAGTGACTCAGTACCCAAATAGCATAGTTGAAAATGACATCGGCTCATCTTCTGACGCTAGTCTCCTGGAGAGGACAGACTTTAGGGAGGAGGGAGAAGGGACACCAGTAGCCTTGAGATTTATGCCACCGGGCATCGAATGTTTTCTGTTGACCTGGACTGAGGCCACTTTGATCTCGGCTGCTGGTCTGTGGTCAGTTTGATGAACTGATCAAGCTGGGGCCTCCTGAGGGGGCTCTTTCTCCCCTTCTCCAGCCTGCGGCCCCAGCACAGACCACAGTGAAATCAGTGCTCTCTTGGCAGACCTTCTAGATGCCGGTTTGGAGGTGACAGATGACTGTCTCAGCTGGTGCTATCTTCTAAGGGACACGGTCACCACTGACAGACACAATTGCTTAGGTAGCTCACCATGGAATCCTCATGGCAACTTCATTTTTCTACTCCACCCTCTGGTTCTGGCAGATTAACTGTTGGGGTCAGGGGATCTTGGCTTGACTCAGGGCAACCAAGACATATCTGGCCAGTGGACTTGGACATGGACAACTTGGGGAGAAGGGGGAGGGAGAAAAAAGGACTCATAAGATTCCCTCTCTTGAGAATTTGAGGTAGAAGATCCTTCCAGGGAAGAGCCAAGAGCTAAATGGAAAGAGGAGCCGTGAGCTCAGACAGTTGGTCTGTGAGGTCTCACTGCAAGCTATAAGCAATAAGGGAAAAGGCCACAGACAGAAACAGAGACTCGGGAGACAGAGAGCATGTGGGCCAGCAGGGAGAGCATCAGAAAGAGAGAGTGGTCTCCAGGGCTCCCCTGCCTGACAGTGTTTGCTGCCACTTCCAGTCGGTGCAGATACCTACAATGCAACTTTCTCGTCTTAACATACAGTCAGGCAGAGACTTTGCGATGAAGGGGAAAAGGGCACCACCATGAGTGGTTTGCTTCCTGGGGGACATCAGTCTTCTTGGGATTATTGGGAAGCTCGTTCTCTCTGTCCAAATGACAGGCTTGCTTAAGGGATGCTCCCAGCTCGTTCTTGATCACTCGAAGAAGGCATAGATCAGACAGGAGACACGAGGCAACCCCAGTACAGATGCCGGTGGTGTAAGGGACAAGGATGCAGGAAACAGGATAAGAATAAATGAGGAGAGAGACTCAAGGAGGCGGAGAGGAAGGCACTGAGTGTGGTGGGAGTAGAAACCACAGCTCTCGTAGCGACAGCACCTGATGCGTGTAGAGTAGAGAAAGAAAGTCTGCAGCTCAGGACGTTTGGAAGAGGCAGTGAGTGTAAGAAAAGAGCATTCAAACAGAAAGTAAGGTGTGAGCAGGGGAATAAAGCAAACACATCTGGGGATTTGCAGCCAGGGCCTCGGTGAGCCCCAGCGATGGCGGTAGAGCTCGCCCCCGATCACCACGGCTGGGACAGACAGGGTCAGGCGGTAATGGGGTTCACAAGGAGAAATCATCTGGCACTCACAAGGCAACACCCAAAGATAGACAAATCAAGGCCAACGGCTCCGGAAAGACATGGACCACTAGGGATAAGAAGGGGTATTAGTCATCTATAATCTATAATTTGGTTTGCAGCCGTGTTCTGAGTATTGAGTTTAGTATCAAGATGTCCTATTTTGAAAGCACCAATTAAAGCACCCCCGACAGAGCATTGTCTGTATCTGGTTTGTGAACCCCAACCACCAAGTGGTAACCGAACTGGGCTCAGACAGGGACAGGTTAACCAGGTTAACCAAGTTCCGTCCCTACGTGCTGACTCTTAGCTGGAGGTGGGGATCAGGATGGCGCCACACCCATCACTAAGCACAAATGTATACATACACTCGAGTGGTGATTCCGTTTTCAGAAAAACAAACTTCTCCATAAAGAATTAAGTTCCACCTTCAACTTTATCTTCATTTCTGTGTATCCAGGTAATTTCCTACTTGGGTACCTGGTAGGTGGTAGGGATTGGAATAGAATTCCTATGAATGCTAACTATCACACCACCTGAGAATGTCTGCCTGGTGTTTTCCTTCGTGGTCATTTAGCAAAACCCTCAAAGCATCTGATTCCTGCAAAATGCTTCTGACTTGTGCAGAATTTAAATACGGGGATTTTGCTCTATTTGCAGATCAAGGAGTTCTCACCCTCCAACTGTCCGTTACATACGACTGACTCTATGCCAGGGCTTTCTATTGTTTCTGGAAGCATAGCTCAGTTTCTCACTTAAAAAAAACAAGAAAACAAGATCTCGATTGAGCTCTAGACTCTACTACCTTCCTTGTGGAACCGACAGTGTCACAGCCAAAGGGTAGAGAAGAAATCAGGGCTCATGCACCACCCAGCTACACCGGCGAAGTTGATGAAAGGCTGGACAGCAAGAAAAGTCCTCCCCACTCGCCCACCTGACTTCGCTCCTGTCTATCATTCTTGTGAATGAACAAAGAACCATTGACCAGAATGAATCAGAAGAATCAAAACAAAATAACCACAGCTCATGGCAGGATCTCCATCAGTATCTCTTTATTATTACTGCCTGGGGCCCAACTAGCTCTTCTCCAAGAAGGAAAGCCGCTGAGGGTAAGACTGCTTTGTTTTCCGACTGGCCAGTCATGTGATCGTCTCCAATTGCCATGCTCCTGTCTCCTCAAACCAACCTAATGTTCTGGCTGGTGGACTCTCCAACTGTGCACCACTGCGCTGTCGCATACGGGAGGGCAAGGCAGCGTGAGAAGAGCAGGGATGGGCACACCAGATGCTGGGCAGCATATGCTCTCCAATCAAGTCGGGCAGAGGGCATGCTGAGCGGTCCAAGACTGCCAGGAGACACTGCACCTCAGCCCCTCAAACTAACCTGGAAGGCTCTGGACTTGTGGAGTTTTTGTTTTTTTTTTTTTAAGGATTTTATTTATTTGACACAGAGAAAGATCACAAGTAGGCAGAGAGGCAGGCAGAGAGAGAGGGGGAAGCAGGCTCCCCGCTGAGCAGAGAGCCCGATGCGGGGCTCAATCCCAGGACCTTGAGATCACAACCTAAGCTGAAGGCAGAGGCTTTAACCCACTGAGCCACCCAGGTGCCCCAAAGACTTGTAGAGATTTTTGTAGATGTGTCCAGTTTAAGTAGACTTGGGGTGCCTTATGGATCCCAGAATTGGAATATGACCTTCTTTAACATCATCTTTGACCATTTCAGTAATTATGAAAAAAATGATCAGGATGTAAGGTCTTTCTGGGCACACTATCCAAAGCTTCTGCTAAGAAGGCCTCATAGCCTTTCATCACTCCTGTGGGCCCAGAAGGGAAAGCACTAGAATTGAGCAACCCTATCTGATACGTTCCCTCATACTATTAAGTACTCCATTCCACAGCTGGCTGAGCTATGGATTCCCTTCGTCAGGACCACTGGGAGCCACGGACGGAGCTCCTCTGTGAGTTCCATGAAGCCATGGGTCCTGGTAACCCACTGTTTACCAGTGTCTGGAGAACGATCTCGTTACCCGTAGTCAGGCACTGAAGGCAGAAGGAAAGTGAAAGGGAGGGATGCCACCTGAGGGAGCATGACTGTGACCTCCACTCTGCTCCTACCCTCACTAACCTTGTAGCCTGTGACTCTTTTCAAGCACAGAAGGGCATTCTAGGGTCAAATAATCTCCCGGATGGCAAGGGAAGAGACTGTCCGAACACCCTGCTGAGCCAAAGAGAAAGAAAAGGCCTACTGTGTTCCAGTTAAATTGGAGAAGGTGTAAACTGTGTCCTGGAGCACGCCAGATTTTGATGGAAAGATTCCCCGGGGTGGAAACTTTACAGAGAAAGCACACCTGGAAGAGAATGGCCTGCAGAATTTTGAAAGAATGTCATTATTTCATGGAGGTCCCGTCTCCAAGTTACCAGCACTGTCTAAAAGACATCCCAGCTATGCTTGTCACACCTTTTCTCAGGAAGAGATCATGAAGACAGTGGTTGGTTTTGTTTTTTTTTTTTAATTTCTATGGGTTCAATATTTTTCTTCCTGAACAGTCTCAAGGTGAGCCAAGAGATTAAAAATAGTCCATAATGTTATTATTCTAAGTTAGGATATTAGTCATGTCATACCGTTGGATCTGTACTTCCCGAGCACCTTTCCAAAGTTAACAGAGTTCCGATGGTTAAAAATAAGAAAGTCCAAACCGGGAGGGGGAGACGTTAAATCAGTAGGCTCCAAAAAGACCTCACCAGTTCTAACTTTCTAACCTGTCTAGCTGTGTGATATCGGAGAAGTCACTTTCCCTCTCTGAATCTCAGCTTCATAATTTAGAACAGCTGGAGGTCAGATACTTTCAGGCTTTAACATTCTAATTGGACGGGAAGCTATGAGGCACAGCTAATACGCTATTCTCTTCTACAGAGGCCTATGCCATTTAATTGTGCTAGATTTTGGCCTTTGCCTCTTTGACATTGGAGATTCTGACTATTCTCAGAGAGAGATCCCAAAGATCTGTGAGCTGCAATATTCTGTTATTCTGCAGAAACACCCCTGAGTCTGGGATACAGGAGCAGATGCAGGTTTAGGGAGGGAGATGAACGGGCCAGCAGCACACCCCTGTATCTCCATGAGGTTTTGTTATTGTTTGCAGGAGGCCGTAATTCTAAGGATGTACTGTAGTGGTAGTCAGAGAGGTGGGGATTCTTCTAGATCATTAAGATGTCAACAGGCTCTCTCTCAAATGTCAAGCGTTTATTGGAATGTGGGATTAAGGGCGTCAGGCGCCCACCCCCGCTCTGTCTGCGTCACTGCCACGTCCTCCGCGAAGGAGGTAGAAGCTGTAGAAGCTTCTGTGGTGTCACACACACAGCGGACAGCTTTCATTTCTCTTTTATTGAGCGTCTCTCAACCAGAGCACTTCTCCCGGGTGTTTTGATCTGTCTGCATACCTAGTAGCCTCTTCACTGGAGAAGATCCTTGAGAGCTGAAATGCCCACCTGTCTTACTCATGTATCTATCTCCGTCCCCAGGAATGCATCTGGTACATAGCAGACATCTCATAAGTGTTTGTTGAATGACTGAGCTCCTTCCATGAGCAGGCACGGGGCTGCAGGAGCGTTGTCTTCATGTTTGCATGTATGCTTACCACTCCCCTGCAGAAGAAAGAGCGCTGTTCCTGACATTCCAACCGAGTATCTGGGGCCTGGACAGGTGAAATGACTTGTTCAAGTTAAACAGCTGGGGAGTGACAGGTGCACATCTGTGTGTCAGACCTCAGAGTTTGTGGGTTTTCTATCCTCCCGTGGTGCTAAGGACATCTTTGAAGAAGTAAAGCCTAAAACCAAACAAGTGAATTCACGGCCCAATGGTATCGGCAGAGCACAGGCCTGGCTCCAACCTGAGTAGGTTTTTAGAAGCGCGTACTGAGGGCGACACTGCCAGCGCTCCCAAGCTTGGTGAGCAAAGCAAGTTACGGGGAGAGGGAGGGACTGGAAGGTGGAAGTGCTCCAGGCCTCACCCAGCTTCCGGCTAGGTACGTCGGGGGGTGTCCATTTCAGCCTCCAGACTGGTGCTACAACCAGCAAGGTCTCAGCAGAAGCCGGGTTCTGGCTAAGCTGGAGTCGCGAGCTGGAACTGGAACGCAAGCCTTCCTGATTCAGTTAAGCAAGTCCTCGGAAACTTCACTTTCCCTCCCTGGTCTCAGGGTTTGGCCCAGGGCTTTAGAGCATTTCAGCTCTAAGCTGGGACCGAAGGCATCAGGAGCTTGTTAGAAACGCCGGATCTCGGGCCCTTTTCTCGACCTTTCGAACTGTAATCTGCATTTTAGCAAGCTTCCTGGATGGTTCAGAAGCACGTTAAAATTTGAGAAACACAATAACTAGAAGTTATTCTAAGGTCTTTTCTGGCTCTAATATTTTAGGAATCTGGATTAGGAATCTTCACAGTCACCCCAAAACCAGCAAGTTAATGAATTAGGGTCACAGAACGATCCAAGTAGCCCAAATCTCCTCAACAGTGTCTTCTAAAGAATATTGTTAACTCACTGATATTATTATTAATGGCCTATTAACTTCCTAAGTACCTACCATATACAAACAACACAGCATACAGTATCTTGAATCATCACAACAGCCTTGCAAGAGAAATCGTATTATCCCTACTTTACCAATGAGGAAATAATCTCATAAATTAATAAAATTTCCCCTGGCTACCTGGAGAAATCAGAACTAGAGCCAGAATCGTAACCCAGAGTATTTACAGCCCATGCTTTTTCCGCTACCTCCCACTGCCTCTCATAAAATCACAACCTAAAGTAAGAAGGGTAGGGCTGCGATGCAAAGACAGGTGACTAGCAGGTTATGGACTCATTCTTCTCCAATGAAGAAAACCAAAAAGGTAGGCTGAGGTCTACTCATGCCTAAAAAATAGCTGGCAACCTAGCCTGTTCCCTGAGCCCTGGAAGAGCTGGGCCCGCATGGCAGACGTGTGGAGCTCGAGCTATATTTAAAACCGCTATCAGAAGGGATCGTTCAGAAGCCCATTTACACCAAGATATTAATCAAGCCGAAAACACAAATAGGCTTGAGGAAGGGTTAGTCATACTCAGAGATCCAAAGTACACAACTGTTAATGGGACAAAGAAATGGGGCGCCAAGCTCCTGACCTGTCCAAAAGGACTCTTCAGTGCCTGTGATAGGTAGGTACCGAATTCGAGAAACCACTAGTCCCTCAAATTACAGCCAGTGCTGGAGTTTTGATGTCATTTAACGCCCAACAATAACTTCTTACATACTGACATTGCCATAAACATAAAGAAGTTGCATGGAGTCTGTCTTCCCAACAAGGGCTGTCCTTCATTTGTATGTAGAAACCCTCTCTCCAGAGCACACAGAAATGGACAGTTGGACAGTATTCTCCAGAAGATGTAGGTTTTTACTTGGGTAAACGAATGATTATCCCTCCCAGCGAAATGACTACACAGAGCTCTAATCAATCAATTTGTCGATGGCTATTTCACTTCAAGAGACAGTATCCCTGTTCCGTATTTGGCTGGTGCAAATAGGACCTAAGCTGCGTGCCCATATCTATGGTACAGAAAATCCTAGAGCTGGGTGGGATCCACAAAAAGATCCGACCCTGCCTCCAGGCAAGGAAAGTATGGTTGTTCCGACTTTGCAGATGAGACAGTTTAGTTCTCAAGCTGAGACTAAACGTCTTGCCCAGAGTCACGTTACCAGGAAGAGACTGAGGGAGGACAAGAGCACAGTCCCCCCCCGGGGGGGGGGGGGGGCTCACTCCACTCTACTCTCAGCACCTTCCAACCCCTTGGGAGCCCTGCCCCCTGCCTGGGCCTGGAGGAAGCGCTTCTGAGACCCCTCCCCTCAGCCCTAGGGGCTCCCCTCTCTGTGTGTTCCATTCTTCACTCTCCTTCAAGTTGTATGTTTTCATTTCCCACTCCCAGTGTCTTTAGCAGGCTCTTGGAGCAGTTTGACATCCCCCCTTCCTAGATGCCCCTTTTGTCCTTCACGCCCCCTCCTGTGATGGCTTCTTGCTTGTGGATATGAGCAAGAATTCAGAGACAAGTTCCTGCCCTCCCCTTGGCCACCCTGGAAAGTCTGGCTTCCCGTAAACTGCAAATTCTGGGGAAAGTCATTCTTTTTCTTCTTCAAAGCTATCCATCTGAGAAAAACGAAAACAAAACAAAACAAAATGAATCCCAGAACACCTAGTACAGGAAGGTTCATTGGGGAGCGCTCTTACAGTGATCAAGGTCATGGAAGTGCAAAACACACACCATGTCTGAAGGGCGAAATGGGCCATGAACCTGAGAAGTCTTCTGGGAGAATTCTAGACCGTGAAAAGAGATGACCACACCAAAGGTGTATTTTCTCCCGCAATTCCCGAGAGGTGCCTGCTATGTTCCTTAGTCAGATTCTAGAGCTCACATCTGGGACCAAAGACAGGTGGCCACTGCTCTGGGAGTTCTGCTTCTGCAAGATGTGTCCCATACCCAAGCCAACTGATTCATCTCACCTAGCCTGGGCAAGTCTCATACCATAAAACAGCCTACAGGCATTTACAGAGATTGCCAAGTTTCAACCAACCTTGCAATTTCCAAATTGAAGGAGAGATGCCTGAAATCTGGTTATACAATACAACCTCAAGATGGCCCTGGGGGGGGGGGGGAAACCCAGTGCCACTTGCTTCCCCAAGGATGCCCTGATTGGGCTGGCTCTGCCTCAGGATGGAAAGGCTCAGCCTCAAGGCTCACATGAGCCTCTGGTGTGAGAAGGAGAGGAAGAAAAGAACCAACGGGCCTCCTAGCTCCTGCTTAGTCACAAGAATTCTCCAAAATCTGACATCAAAACTTCTGTCGCCCCACATCTCCACTGGCCATATCATTCTGAGTTCCAGTGGACGGATTGTTCTGCATCCTTCGATCCTGCCAGGGAATTCCCTGCCCAGAGACCATTTAAAGTGAGAAAACTGAAGGAAGGTCTGGAAATGGACCCTGCCGGGGGTGCCTGCTGAAAAATCCTGCACACCGGTGCTGGGACCCAAGTTTGACGTTGACGCGGTATGAGGAAGAACTGTAAGGACAGAAAGAGATGGCAAGGGATGGAGGGGGCTAGAATATGGAAAGATTACTTACACTGTTTCATCATTCTTGAACTCCAGCTCCCCATATGCGTCTTCAAAATCCTCACCACCACCCTTGGCTGTCCCCTCTACTGTCCTAAAGGGGACGATTACCGTGCCCCGGGCACCTGATGTCCGCAGAACCTTGACCTCCAGGACACCGATACTCTCGCTGACATGAATAGTGTCACATTCAAACGTGAAGATGCCTGCATGGTCATCATCCAAGATGGTGACTGTGGCCACATAAGGGGATATCAGGATGGCCCGGGGCAATGGAATATTATTGAGGACTATCGGAGGGATCCCCTCCTCTGGCTGCTCCTCCTCTACGCGGACGTTGCTCAACCTCACAAAAAAGTGTTCATCCTCCTCAAAGATGTCATCATCGATGATGCCCACTGAGAACTCCTTCTGGGTCTCTCCTGGCTTCAGAACCACAGTGCCCTCTGTGAACTCATAGTCCGCCCCGGCATTGGCAGAACCATCCTCTGTTTTGTAGTCCACGTACACGGTCTTGGACATGTCCCCCCCTTTCCTCACGACCGTCAGGAGGACGGCCCCGCAGTTCTCCAGGCACTGGTAAGAGCACGGGTCAAAGAAGACCTTTGAGACAAAGTCCTCAGGCTCACTGGTGTGCACCTCATTGATGCTGGAGGCCTTCTTGGCTTGTTCCGCCGCGTGCTTCTTCAGGACATTGCCTGCGCCAGTCATCATACGGGTAGCTTGTATCCGGTAGAAGGCACGACTCTTCTGTTGATGGGAAAGAGCGTAGTAATTGGCCATCTCTACCAGCTGATCTAAGTCCTTCTCTGGGTGTTTCTGCTTCAGATCCTTGAGAATCCGGATCATCTCCCTGCGGGACTCATCTACTTCCTTCCCTTCCACGGGCACCAGGTTCCCGTCCAGGAAGTGGGAATTCATCATTTTTCCGTCCATCTCAATGCCCTTGGGGTGGTCGCCCTCTGTCTCTATGATAATTGCTCGGTGTTTGTCTGTGCGATACTTTTTGTGCATGTATTTGTAGAAGAGCAGTCGCCTATCTGCCACCCAGGCCAGAAGGACACACACGGGGAAGAAGGAGAGAGTGAGGAGGCCTTCCCAAACCTGAACCACACCAGGGGAGAAGACTGCCAGGATCATATAGAGCCAGATGTAGGCAAAGATGCTCCAAGCAGCAGTGATGAGGAAGACTCGCAGGTGCTTGATCTTGCGAGTCTCTCCATCGGGGATCACGTAGACGCAGATGCCAATGATGATGAACATGTTAAAGGCTGCACTGCCCACGATGGTAGAAGGTCCCAGATCACCAGCAATGAACCCATGGCCACACACCTCAATTAAAGAGAGAAGGATCTCAGGAGCAGAGGAACCCAAGGCCATCAGGGTCAGGTTGGAGACCGTTTCGTTCCAGATCCTAATCGTCGTGGTGCTGGTCTCTCCATTGGGCTTTTCGATAGTCACCTCTCTCTCTTGAGAAGTGATGACTTCGATAGACGCCATAAAGCGGTCGGCAATGATGGACACCCCAAGAAACATGTATATCAGGGCCACAAAGTAGACGATGACCCTGGCAATCTTGTCCCCAAGGGAAGGGTTCTCCGGATACCAGATTGGCAGGATGACACCCTCCTTGCAGTCTGAGGACTCGGAACAGGACTCATTGTTCTGCCCTGTGCTGGGCACCTCCCCTGAGCCACCAGCCTCTGCCCGAAGACCATTCAGGAAGAGCACAAAAGTAATCAGCCCAAAATGGAGGAAGGCGGAGGTGAGAGGCTGCAACCTTAACCACGCCATACACGAGATTTAGCCGCTGGCTTCCACTGCAGCGCCAAGGGTCCTCCTGACAGGCCAGAGACCTAGAAAAGACCAGAGAGGCAGGGAAAGGCATGAGAAAAAGGGGGACAGCAAATGGTAGGTTCCCACCAATACAAATTGGTGTTTCACCTTGAGCGACATACGGCACTAACACATGGGGCGGTCTCTCACTCGGAAAAAATGATGTCAATGGGAGGCACAAAGAGCAACTCTGTCCGCAGGACCATCTGGTGGAGACTCAGCTGAAGAATGGCTTAAAAGAGCTGGGAATGTTGGTAATGAAAACATAAGTGATATCCTTCCAGTCCTGTGTCCAAACCCCGCTGTTATCTGCGAGAGTTCTCAAGAATCAACTGAAAATAGGCCAAGCATGACCCAAATCTTCATTCTTATAGTGTTTCTAGGTTTGGGGGCTTCTTCCCCCCCGCTGTTGTCATACTCAAGAATTCTGCATGACATACGTGTGCCAGAAGAGTACAGATGGAGCTGAACTTTTCTCATGGGTTACTCCCCCGGAAATAGAACACATCACTCTGCATGCAATTGAGCCCACTTGGGAAAAACTCCTTCCCCGAATGCAAAACTTCTACAGGCAAGCTGTAATTCTGACATTTCTTGGGAAATCAAGAGGACAGACAGCGTCACGGATGCTCCCTGCAGGATAGCTAAGCCAAGGCCCCTATAAGCTGTGCTCAAGCCCCAGTTCACAGCCTCCTTAGCCCGCTAGCAAAACATTCTTATGGGACCATTGAGACACTCAGTTACAGGAAGATGAAAATCATCCAGCCACTCGAATTCCAAACCCAGACACTGAAAGGGCCAAGTGATAGAAATCACTATTAATAAAACATGCAAGGGGCACCTGGGTGGCTCAGTGGGTTAAGCCACTGCCTTCGGCTCAGGTCATGATCCCAGGTCCTGGGTTCAAGCCCCACAACGGGCTTTCTGCTCAGCAGGGAGCCTGCTTCCTCCTCTCTCTCTGCCTGCCTCTCTGCCTACTTGTGATTTCTCTCTGTCAAATAAATAAATAAAATCTTTAAAAAAAAAAAACATGCAAGTGGCTCTCGAATGCATTTTTTTAAAACTCAAGACAAGATTTGGGGGTGAAATGCAGCCCCACCTGCTGGCTGGGACCACTAAGAGGTGAGCATGAATTCAGGAGAATGGGAAGAAATTCAGCAGAAACTATGGATTCATCTTTCCAATCACTACCTCATTCAGATGCAATGAGGATGCCCATAACCGTGCCATAGCGTTAAAAAACAAAAAGCTATTTGCCCATTACCACCTCTGCTATAGCCCTGCGGGGTTCCTTGAGTAACAAAAGCATGCTAATTTCATCTGCATAGCACCTTACAGGGTTTCAGGTCCTGTCCCCACTGCTTCCCATCTCCACTGCTTCCCATCTCAGAAAATAGCACCTCCATCCGCCGGGTTATGTGTGCTGGGCAATGAGTGTTGTTCATCTGCAGCTCTCCCTTTCACTCCTGTCCCTTGTCTACTCAGCACCCAGACTCTCCCCTCATCTCTACAAGCACCGTCAGAGCCGCCATCACCCCTCACTTAGTGAATCTACTGCAGTGACCTCCTCACTGAACTCCCCACTCCGATTCTCACCCTTCCCCACTTCATTTCCTTATACAGCAACAGTCACCTTTTCTAAAAACCCCAGACCTATACTGTCACGTCCCTATTTGAAGCCCTGCAGTAGATTCCTCTTATCCCCTTTTTTTTTTTAAGATTTTATTCATTTATTTGACACAGAGAGAGAGAGTATAGGCAGAGGGAGAGGCAGGCAGAGGGAGAGGGAGAGGGAGAAGGGGGCTCCCCGATGAGCAAGGAGCCCAATGTGGGGCTGGATCCCAGCACCCTGGGATCATATCCTGAGCTGAAGGCAGATGTTAAACCAACTGAGCCACCCAGGCGCCCCAATTCCTTTTATTCTTAATACAAAGACTCTTTACTGTAACCTACAAAGTCTCCTCTCCTCTTTCATCTTCTGCCCCTCTCCTTCCTACCATATTTCAGCAACAGTGGCTTCATATCAGGCCCTGGAGATAACCAAATTATTTTCTACCTCAGGACCTTTGCACACAACACCAACCACATGTGCCTGAAATGAGTGTTTCTCCTTGGTACCCACACCCTTAACAATGCTTTAGATCTCAGCTTAAGTGTCACTGTCCCAGAAAAAATTATCCTCACTCCTTAAGACAGTCAACTTTCTCTGTTATGTCCTCTCATCACACTCGACTTTCCTTCATAGCAGTTTTAAAACTTTGAAATTAGATATTTATGGGATTATATAATTAACGTCTAGCTCAGCCATTAAACTCTGGATGAAATCAAGGCAAAGACTATGTTTATTCTGTATCCCGTATTTGGTATCCTAAGTAGTCAGTTAGTAAGTGCTCAGTAAATGGTATGTTTTTGGAACAAATAAATACAGCCACTAAGGAAGCTTCTTCAGTGCTATCAGCTGAATTGTGTCCCCTCCCCCCAACTCATATGTTGAAACCTTAGGCTCCAGTGTGACTATATGGGGAGACAGGGCTTTCAGGAGATAGTTAAAGTTAAATGAGGGTATAAGAGTTGGTCCTACTCTGATAGGATTGATGGCTTTACAAGAAGAGGAAAAGAGAGAGCGCTCTCTCCCCCACCACACGGTGAGAAAGCAACCATTGGCAAGCGAGGAAGAGAGCTCTCACCAGAAAACGAATTGGCCAGCACCTTGATCTTGGACACTGCAGCCTCCAGAACTGTGAGAAAATAAATTTCTATTGTTTAAGCTGCCTAGTCTATGGCATTATTACGGCCGCCTGAGCTGAGTAATACACTCAGACATCGGCCTTCTTTAAAGCCACTTTATGACCCGAATTACAGCCATTTGCTTCAGGAAAAAATAGATCTCACAGACAAATCCTGACGAGATTTCAGAGGCTATGTATGACCTCTCAAAATCCCCAAGGCTGGTACTCAAAGAGAAATTCCCCTCAGGACACCGTGCGCCCGGGTGCATACTGTAATCATGAAGGCCTCCCTTCCAAAGAGCTCCGTGGATTAACTTGGTTTCATATTCCTCAGAACGGCAGCCAAGTGCTGAGGCCGCCTTCCCCTTAGTCCAGGTACCGGGCGTCATCACAGCACGTGCTCGGGGCTTGGACCTCACTCAGAAGAGGTTATGAGGCTGACGGCGGAAGAGGGGGGCGGCTGAAACTGTTTGGTATCCATGTCAGAGGCTGAAAAGTCTCTCATAATCTGCGATGTACACAGAGAACCACCCCCCCCCACACACACACAGGTTTGGCACTCACCAGCCCCAGAGAATTGTGGACAGAGAAGGATCTTGGCACCCTGCCTTGACCTCTGCAAACCCTCCATTTTGTGGATTCTGAAAAGCCCCATGCAGTAGGAGACAGAAGGTGGGCGCAGCTGGAGCAGCTCTGTGATCAAGAGCCCGCCTGGTGATGGGAGGTGGCAGCTGCATGGGCTGGCCATCCTGAAGGGGGTGGGCCATCCACAGGTTAGGGAGGAGAGCTGGCTTTCTGTGGTCAATGGACACGGAACGCATAGGCAGTAGAGTCGTCCCAACCAACAGAAGACAAGGACCCCCACTCATCTTACGCGGCACGAGAATTAGGAAGATCGTGTGTCTTTGCTCTCCTAGGTCATTTTTTTTTTAAGATTTTATTTATTTATTGGACAGAAAGATCACAAGTAGGCAGAGAGGCAGGCAGAGAGAGAGGAGGAAGCAGGCTCCCCGCTGAGCAGAGAGCCCGATGCAGGGCTCAATCCCAGCACCCTGGGATCATGACCTGAGCCGAAGGCAGAGGCTTAACCCACTGAACCACCCAGGCGCCCCTGCTCTCCTAGGTCTTGCAAACACCTGTGGCAATGGGTTTCTGTAGGGAATATGCTGTCACGTGGTCAGAATCGGGGCCGACTTTAAGAAGACAGAAAATGAATGAACGGAAGGAAAAGATGAAAGAAAATAAGGCAGGAAGGCGACTAGGAGGTACTTAAGTCCTTGGAATTGAAGGTGGAAAATGGCCTGTGAATTCCCAATTGTTCCTTCTGGCCCTGCCAGGCAATGGTTTCTGCCCGAGATGGTTAGGAGGAGCGTGGACACTGTGGATGACCTGGCCAATGGTCACTTTTCAATGCTGTTACCCCTGGCCCCGGACACATCGGAGGCAGATCCCAACCTAGTAGGGGTCCACCCCAGCTCCTTAAAGACCCAAATGATCTTCCGTGGTTCTTAATCAGCCCTAATGCGTATTCAGGGATATGACTCAGCTTGAGAACGCCAATATCACCCCAAATAATGAAGATGTTAATAACAGTCACTAACACACATAAGTGCTTAGTGTGTGTGTAACGCTAAACTCTTCCTCACTTAATTTTCATAATGATCCTATGAGATTAGTACTATTTTTATCCCTGTTTTCCATTTTGGGAAACTAAGTCTTAATTAAGTCATTTAATCAAAATATAAAGCAAGGAAGTAGGCGGTCCGGAACTCACACAGAGATGACATAAAATTTATGGCTTTAACCACTCCATTTTACTCAGATGTCCAACTTTGTTACAGAATGTCCATGGCTCCTCGTCAGCTTCCAATTTTCTGTAGATTTAGAAGCAATAGCACGGACCCATCCACCCTGACAGGACAGACTGACCATTTGGCAAAGCTGCCTGGTCTCCAGGCTTTTGGGGTATCCCAGCTGCCTGACGGGACTTCCCACCTGAATATTCTCCTTCTCGTCAGTTCAGTTTGACAAAATTCACTAAAGCCAATGGCTTGCCAGGCTTGGTACTAGATGTCAATGGGCAAAATGAACAGTAAGACACAGGCTTTGCCCCCAAAGGTACAATCCAGCAGGGGATGACAGCTGCACAAATACGCACTTTTACTACAGGAAGTGAACATACGGGGGCAGAATGCTGTGGGAACATGAGGAGGGCAGTGAGCCAGCCTGGAGAGTCAGGGAGGCGTTCTGAAGGAAGTGATCCTTTAAATGAGTCTTCAAGCACAAGTGAGCTTTAGTCAAGAAGGAAGGAAGGAATGGAGGGAGGGAGGAGAAGGGGGAGGCACAGGGAGGGGAAAGGAAGAGAAGGAAGGAGGATGGACATTGAGTCAAAAAGGAGAGCCTCTTTGGAAAGGAGGAAAGACATGGAGACATGGAAAAGCCTGCTGTGTGCCTGCGATTATACGGAATTCAGTGTGAGGCCAGAGGCATGAAGATGAGTGCCCGGGAGACTGGACACGTAGGGAGGACTCCGTTCCTGGCAAGTCTTACATGACAGGCTGAGAAGATGCATTTTATCCGAAGGGCAGTAAAAAGCCCAAGACAGGATTTTAAACAGGAGGATGACATGGTCTGATTTGTACTTCAGAAAACCCAATTTGGCTAAAGGGTTTAAGATGGCTGTTTAAGAGGAACAGGACTGGAGCGGGAAGATGAGCTAGACACCCACTGGAAACAGAACAGATACCGATAAAGAGGATGGGCCTGGGGTGTTTCTGCATAGGATGACCCTTGGTCCCCGTGTCATGTTCCTCTTCCTCGGCCTAACCAATGCTCCGGCTCAGCCCATGGCTTCTCATCCCTTTCCTGGATTATTTTCCAAACACCCCCAGGGCCATCTGCAAGGTGTCTGTGTCCTCAGCAGTAGCTCCTGACATCTTTTAATATCACTGGCAAATTTAATTAAAGTCACTGTTCCTCTGCTCTTCCAGATCATTAATAAAACAGTGCCACCAGGCCAGACGGAGCAAATTCTCCCTCCTGCTACGCCCTCCGCTTTCTCCAATGGGAACACTGCTCCAGGCCTGTCGCCAGCCTGAGTAGAGTCGTCCGGCTCTGCTTCTAAATCTGGGCCCCGGCACGGGCATCACGGCCAATCCACGTTCAAGTTTTCAGGCTGCACTGAACACCATGTGTCAGCGGAGTGCAAGAGCACAGCGTCTTTTCCTGCACTTCCCTGCGGGGGGGAGTCGGTGCCCAGTCCTCTCTGCGGCAGAGCTCCCCAGACACTCAGGAGCGACAGCCCTCGCACTCTCTGGAGTAGGAAAGTGGTGACCCCGGCCACTTAGGTGGTTTGACGGTCACCACAGGGCCTTGGATCCAAGGAGGAAAACACAATGATGCTGGATTTGGGGCATTATTATTTCTGTGAATCTTGGTAGTGAATGAAGATGCTATTAACCTCATGTTCTGTTTTACAGATAAGCTCATTCGAACTCCTAAAGATTAAGTAATTTGCCTGACACTGCAGGGAACGAGTAGAAAGCAACGCATCCGAGTACTGGCAGCATGACTTTGGGGCATCTGGAGTCACCCACTGGCTTGGGGTGTGCCCTGGGCTTGGAGCTGCCTTGGAGCACGGGCCCAGGAAGGATGGGGTAAGCTTGTCTGGGGGTGCCGTTCTCACCACGAGCTCGGCGGCTCTCCGTACTCTGGGGCAGCCTGGGGCGGTGAGGGAGCCCCAGATTTGAAAGCAGGAGGTAAGAACTGTTTTCACGAGCTATAAGATTTTAAAGAGTCCCTGCACCTCTCAGGCAATTAGCTTCCTCGTCCAGTAAACTCACGTCGGGTTGGATGATCTCCACAGGTCCCTTGGGACAAAGATACTCTGATTGCAGGGAGGCATGTCTCTCCAAAGACAAGGAACCGAAGGGACACGTTCACGTTAGCTTGGCCCCAAGCAGTGTGAGAAACCGGCACAGAATTCAGACTCACACGGAGCCCTCTGAGCAGAAGAGGGTAGGTGAAGTCAGGATGGTAGGAAGATGGGGCCCAAGGAAAAGGCAAGGAGAGCCTACCTTCTGGACTAGCCAAATGCACGTTGGATCAAATTCATTTGTTAAACAACCACTCTTTGAATGCCCACCCCGGGCCAAGCGCTGTGCTTGGGGAGTAATGCCATGAACGAGCTATGCCCCGTCCTCAACCTTAGAGTTTTTCTTCTGATAAGGGATGGAGACAAATAAGGAATTCCGGGAATCACTGGTTACAATGACGTCACAGGAAGTCCCATCTGCTCCTTGTGCCACTCTAAGCTCCCGGGTTGGTCCCTGCACTCCTTGCTTCAAACCATGTGGGCAGTGGCTGCAATGCAGCACGGCTTCATAATGTAAAGAATCTTGCAGTAGTATGTGCTACGGCATTTTACAGTTCTTGCTTCTCCGGTCTCATGAGATTGGCAGATGCGCCTTCCCTAGAAGTCCCTCAAATTCTTAATGATATCCAAACCGTAGGATAACCTCACGGAACCCTGCTGACATTCTCCTAGGCACTATCACACCAGCAGAGGCAGCCCCCCGGGGCTGTGTCGGGGAACAGCAGCCTCAGCCTCCTTATGCTTTGTATAATCCATTTTTAAAATGACAACAAAAACAATAATCGTATCTATTTATCAAGAGCCTACTCTATGGCCAGCATTGCATTAAGCACTTTTCCAGCTGTTACTCAATACCTAAGCAGCCCACAGTGAGACAAGCATTATTGTCCATGTTAGAAATGAGGGGACTTGGGCTCAAAGATTAATAAGCCACCCAAAGGCCACTAGATGAGCAAGTAGCACAGTCGGGCTAGGAAGTTTGGTATGTCAATTGCCAAAATCTGCTTTCCCAACCTCAGGGGGTGAAAGGGAGGTTGGGAGAGTAGGGTAAGAATCTGGAGCCCTTACATCAAGAACCGAGAGCCCCCAAAACGTTTACCTCCTTTGGGAAGCCTGCCCTGGCAATGCCCTCTTCCTCCACCTTCAAAACACCTCATTCACTCTCCTGTGTTCCTCTAACATGCTGACCAACCCTGAAGGACTTACACTGACCTGGGCTTACAAGCTCACATGTCTGTCTTCTACACTTTTTTTTTTTTAAGGTTTTGTTTATTTTTCGACAGAGAAAGAGCACAAGCAGGGGGAACGGCAGACAGAGGGAGAGGGAGACACAGACTCTCTGCTGGGCGGGGAGCCTGAAGCAGGGCTCGATCCCAGGACCCCAGGATCATGACCTGAGCCGAAGGCAGATGCCTAACCACTGAGCCATCCGGGAGACCCCATCCTCTACACTCTTACGGGAACTCCCTGAGGGATCTCAATTCAGTATTGGGCAGATTGATTGATTGATTGATTTCTTTTTTTTTTTTAATATTTTATTTATTTATTTGACATAGAGAGAGAAGCAAGAGCGAGCACAGGCAGACAGAGTGGCAGGCAGAGGCAGAGGGAGAAGCAGGCTCCCTGCCAAGCAAGGAGCCCGATGTGGGACTCGATCCCAAGACGCTGGGATCATGACCTGAGCCGAAGGCAGCCGCTTAACCAACTGAGCCACCCAGGCGTCCCTGATTGATTGATTTCTTAGGACAAGTGGTCACAAGCAGTGAAACTCTCTTGATAGGGCCAAGAGGTTCAACCTGACCTCTGACATCCTCTCTGCCTCTAAAATTTTATGAACTCAAAGGCTCATTGATTCCATGACTCTAAGGATTACCAGACTTCTGTGGAAGCCAGAGGACTTTTAGCCTCTGCAAGTCCCTGACAGATCTAGGGAGCAAGGAACAATGAGAGTGGGCCAGAGATAGGAAGAGAAGTTGTGCTTCTCCACTTACGTTCTGCTTCTCCCAAGGTAGGACCTGCAACAGCTTCTAAGTCATCCCCCAAGCTGGAGGGAGGAATGGAGCTGGGACCGCATGCTGGAGAGGCCTGTGCATTCAACTAACTTTGGAGCTCTAGAACATTCAGACATCTGGATCCTGCTCTAGACCTAAGTTTTGGACTCTCCAGGAGTGGAGCCCCAATATCTAGGTCTCTTAATTAAAAGTTCCTTACCAGGGGCGCCTGGGTGGCTCAGTGGGTTAAAGCCTCTGCCTTCGGCTCAGGTCATGACCCCAGGGTCCTGGGATTGAGCCCCAAATCGGGCTCTCTGCTCAGCGGGGAGCCTGCTTCCCCCTCTCTCTGCCTGCTTCTCTGCCTACTTGTGATCTCTGTCTGTCAAATAAATAAATAAAATCTTTAAAAAAAAAAAAAAAGTTTCCTTACCAGATTTTGAGGTACAGTCAAGGTTGAAAAGCCTGGGAGAGAAGAGAAGGGATGCAGCCTGACTCTGACACCAGCAGCTCAGTAATTCCAACCATTAGAGACTTTCTCTGGCCAGGAGAAGAAGTCTTGGTGTATAGTGAGCTGACTCACGATGGGTACTGGAAAGTCTTTCTAGGTACTAGACAAACCACACTCCCGGACTCTCGCTTTCGTACCTTGCCAAGGGTATGCCTATCCACACAAGTAGATTTTCCCTTTGTCTCTCCCTAAACCTGCTGTCTGCTGGGATTATACTTCTACTAAGGAAATCTAAAAGATCCAGAGTTCCCTTCTTTTCATGGGAAAATGATGCAACCTATCCATTTTCAGCAGGACAGGTTCTTAGCTATTTTCACTTCCAGTGATGGGAGCTTAGGTTGGCTTGTTCACACTTTTCCTTCTGGTCTCTTAGTCTGTTCGTTCATGTGTTCATTCATTCGTGCATGCACGCATTTGAATGAAACCCAGTCTATGTGTCACAGGTTGATTTTCACGGAATTATGGTGAGGAAGTTACTCGGATTTACTCTGATTTGTACCTTCATTTTTTTTTTTTTTTTTTGCACACTCAAAAAAATTAAAAGTTCCTAGAGGGTAGGAATTTGTATCTGTTCTGGTATTTCTGTATCCCCAGTGTCTATCTCAGTGCCTGGCATATAGTAGTTACTCTGTATATATTTACTGAATGAATAGATACATTGAATAAATGGGCAAAAATAGAAGGCATAATATCCAGTGATTTCTCCCACGCTTGGCAGTGTTCAAATGGAGCATCCCATCTGTCAGGGATGCTGGGAGCAAGGTTTTTCAAGTTTGAGTAGTATGAACGAAAAATAATCCCCTTTGAGGAGCGCTCACTTCACTGAAGAACAGTGACAGAAAACCAAATCATCACAACGAAACAAGTCCTAGACGTGGAAGCGTGTGATGCGCCAAGAGAGCGCAGAGCAAGGCTGGCCTCGCGCTATCTACAGTCATCAGGGCCGGGTGCATGAACCGGGCCGTGGCGGGTTTGAGGAATGAACAGGACTTCACCGGGCGGAAGTCAGTGCATCTCCGACAAAGAACAGAAAGCCTGTGCTCACGGGCATGAAGGAGCCTGGCGGAGCAGGGTCTGCTTCGAGAAGGGGGAGCAGTGCAGCTGAAGGGCAGGGCCCTGGGCAGAAGCTGCAGAGGTAAGCGAGGAACAGTTCGTAAAAGGCCTCGTACCCCCAGCCAAGGACTTAGAGCATTATCCTGGGAGCAACCGGGAGCCCTTGGCACTGATTCAATCATGGGAGGGACAAGAGTGATGGTTTTCCTTTGGACAGGAGACCTTGAGTGAGGACCATGGGGGAGCTGGGCGGGGGAAGGAGAGCAGGGCAAGACGGGAGGCAGGAAGATGGGCCTGGAGGCTCTCCCGGCACCTGAGTGCACCAGGACCAGAACCAGAACCAGAACAGACGCAATGAGAGTGGGCCTGCGGTGGAAGGTGTGGGTGTGTGAGCTCTTTCGGAAGAAGCATCCACGGAGACCAGCGGAAAACGGGAGAACGGTGAAAAGAGAATGAAGAGGCATAGCGAGGACCAGACTGCATCAGACTTGCTGGCTCTCCCACTGGCCCTGCCACATCCATCCTGCATCAGGGATCTCCAGGCCCAAAAGCAAGGAAGCCACACAAAACCCGCTGAACTTAGATGCATGTTTCGCATTCAGGACATCCTGCAACAGAGGAGGCCAGCAAGGATTCCGGGCTCTCCGGGAAGACAGCAAGAAGGCCCTGGAATTCAACCAAAGCACCAGATGCTGCTCACTCGAGTCAACATGATAGCTCTCTGTTGAGTAAGTTGTCCAGACTGTGATAAGCTCTGGAGATGGGGTGATGAGGCAGGTTTGGTCCCTCCATGGACCAGTGCACGGAAAAGCATACCAGATCTGGATCTAGATGTGAGCAACGGGTTTGGGGATTTATGTGCACAGGCTGAGAGCATCCCAGAGGTGGTGGAGTTGGATTTCTCATGTCTATCTCATGTCTGTCTCAAAGGAGCATGCAGTTTCACAGAAAAGAAAATAAACTCGTGACCACACTGTCCTTCTGAAATACTGTTAGCTAAAACAATGAAAAGAATTTTTTAAAGATCCAAAATATTGAGAGGAACTCAAATCCTAGAGTGACTAAAAGAAAGCCCGATTCTGTTCATTGACTCATGAAAAAAGTATTTGTCAAGCCCGTACTAGGTGCTCATCGCGGTTATAGGCTTCACTTCTGCCCGGAAGTGTTCTCAAATGCATTGAGCGGCAATTAGGTGTCCCAGTCTGCTCTAGCTACTGGGGATTCAATATTATATCTCTTGCCTGGATTCCTGCAATAGTTACTCATTTTGGCCCTTCTCTTGTGGTCTATTTTCCACAAGACAGCCAAAAAGTTCTTTTTTTTTTTTTTTTTTAAATCAGACGCCGCCATCCTTGGTAACCTCCTCTTCCTGCAGAACTGCTCACCCTGTTACTGACTTCTGCTTCAAACTTACTGCCTTTCATTCCCCCCACTCTGTTTTGCTGCCTGCATACTCCACTCTAGCTAAGGTGGCGTTCTCTGAAGGTTCTAGAACATACTAAGCATGCACCTGCCCCAAGACTTTTGCGTTTACTGTTCTCTTTGCTGGCACTCCCTCCCCTTACCCTAAATATCCCCAGAGGTCACTTTCTCATTTCGTTCAGGTCGCAGATGCCAGCTTCTCAGAGGCTTTCCTCCTCGTCTTCTCTGAAGGTGATCCCAGCCCTCCCCGCCAGCACTCTCTGGCCCACTACCGTTCCTTTTCTTTATGGCATAGATCACTTGCTGAAATCCTCACTGTTTCTGTTTGTCTACCAGTTTAACCTGGGCTATAATCCCCACGGTAGCTGGAAACCCGTCCTGGTTCACCTTCCTGCCCACAGTATGCTCAGGGCAGGTGCCTGGCAGGGTGAGAGTCGTGTTTGCTGACGACATCCGTGTGGCCTCCGCAGGACTAAGTCCTGTGGGAAGGAGGCAGCAGTGAGGGGGCCTCCAAACTTCCCGGGAAGCCGGCGGGTAGAGAGCCACTGACCTCAGACAGCAGTCGGTGTCCTCCCTCCAAAAGAACAAGAGCATACACTGTTTGGACAGCAGTCCTGAGGCTGTTTCTAAGCACGACTCCCTCTCTGTGCCACGGCCCCCTCGTTGGCACCTTACGGCACAGTGTGCGGCAAGCCACATTTAGAGTGCGCCGTTCATTCAGCGAGTCTTAAGCAACGCCAGCTACCAATGGTTTACAAAGGCCCCCGTCCTCAGCCACCTGGACTCGTGTAATCCTTTCGTGAGGCGGCTCCCACAGGCGAAGCAACCTTGGGGCTTGCTGCAATGCCAAGAATCTCTCTGCCAATTCCGGATGGAGCCAGAACCAAAGCTTGGTCCTAGGGCCTCCAGCGGTCTCCATCCCCCAAGCCTGAAGGAGCATCATTTCAGAACCGGCCAGAAGAACATATCCCCTGCCCGGGCTGGGTAGAGGGAGTGAGAAGCCCAGGGCAGCCTGAGGGGGTATTGTTCCTGTCCCCTCGCTGCCCCCCCAGAGAAAGCCGCCTGGGCTTTGGGGGTTATCCCCAGAGAGAGGGCTGCTATCGCTCTGCCCTGTTGTCTGCCCATCAGGGGGAAGCAGGTGATTAGCTGCGTTTAGGTCCCTTTCCCTCGGCTCCTTCTCCAGGAGCCTGATTTATTTTAATGCCACTTAATTTCTCTTAATTTTCCAATGTTGAAATATGGAATTAAATCATATCATTGCCTGAATGGAGAACAAAGGGGCTCTGGCAAGCAGTCAAAGTCGTCTCTCTGAGCCACGACTGGGGGCTCTCTTGCACAATCAGCTAGCTCTAGGGCGCTCTGGGCCCTCCTGCGACAGGAGGGTGTCCTGAGGACAGGCGGTGGCTGTGTGCTCTCCCCACTCCTCTAACGATTTCCCTAGAAGTTGACTCCCCCATTTGTTCCTCCTGAGGGACTGGAAGGCACAGACTCAACCTGATTCTTCCTATCTCAGTGGGGAGAGAGAACGCTGGTGTGGCAGGGGGTGGGCAGAGCCTGTGGAAAGCTGCTGAGCACAGGAGTCCCACAAGTCGCTCAACAGAGTCGACATAAATCTCAAAACAGCCATCCTGGATGGAAAAGGAAGGCAGGGCAGTGCGGGAGCTGAGGCCTAGATCAGCTGGAGTGCGTGGGGTCCAGAGCACCACCTGTCATTCTGGGAATGCCCTGCAGTGTGGCAGCAGGAGGGGACTCCAGGCAGGAGTGGCAGCCTAGGGCCATCGGGCACTCAACCGGCTCGGGGCACCATGGAGGCCACACGTCCAGAGAGTTGAGTCAGCTGGCCTCGCTGCTCTCTAGAAACCCAGTGAAAGCAGACACACCAGGAGCTTCAGCGTGCAGCTGGAAGGTTCTGAAATGAAAGATGCTATCGACACTGAAAGTATTGTCAGTAGGAGGCAATCTACAGCGTGAGGAGCAAGACTCACAGAATACAGAATTGTCAGGCCAGGGGGGCGGCTGAAAAGTCAAGGCAGCCGACATAACGCTTTCTGATGGATAAGGAATTCAAGGCCCACGGAGCAGAAGTGGTCTCGCCTGCCGTCGTCAGATAAGAACTAAACCATAAACTTCGGCAGCTCAGCACTGCTTCTGTTATACCACAACGCCTGCTCCTAGTTTGATTTTTGACTCCACCACCGGCCTCTTTTATGATAAATGGCACAGATCCCCTTTCTTGACCTTGTTTCACCCACTTCAAAAGTGAGACAGGTTCTTCATTTATTCCCGCCTTCATTTCTCACTGAACACCCACCGGGCCTCCGGCATCATGTGACAGCGAGTGGGAGCGAGAAAAAGCACTTGGTCCAAGGGGGGGGGGCAAGCCGCATGCACAAAACTACATTTCAGTGAGTCTAAGGGCCTCATGAAAAATGGACACCGAGTTATCAAAATTCAGAGAGAGGCTCTCCATCGACGCTCCTGTCAGGAAGAAGCATTTGAGTTTTACACTGAAGAACAGGGAGGATTCTCAGTGAAAGGTACACCGCGAGCGGAGGCACAGAAGAGGAAAGGACAAGTTCACTGAGGTGCCCATGTGGGACCTGGAAGATGGGAACCTCCACACGCAGCGGTGAAGCAGGCCATGGAGGGCAGGTGTGCGGCTGCCAACCACGGGAGGCCCTTCTGGGTCTCTGTGTAGGACAGTGATGGGCCTAGAAGGCTGTTTTAGGAGGGGGATCTTGACCCAGTCTTAGCATGACCTGAAGGACCGGGAGGTTGAAGCTGGGAAGACGTTAGAAAGCTAATTTATAGAGTATGACAATAATCGCAGCTCCTTGGTAGGGGTATGGTGAGGCCTGAAGGGAAAGTCGATACAGAGCACTTTGCAACCGAGGAGCTACCAGGTGGTACAGGCACAGGTGTTGGTCGCTGTAATAACAACTGTTATTGTTACCGGTAGGATGTCGTAGGAGGTTATCAAATGCAGTCGGGTGCTGGTGATAGGGACAGAGAAAGTGGGGATAGACTTAATGGACGTCAGCAATATTCAGGAATAAGGCAGAGGAGACAGACAGAAACTTGGGGGTTTTGAGCCAGGGTGACTGGAAGTTGGCTGGTGCTGTCAACACAAAGTGGAAAGTGAAGAGAAGTAGCTCCTAAGGACGAAGACGGTGTCCGTTGAGCAGAAACTCAGTTTGAGGAGCTGAGGTGACATCTTGTTGGAGATAGTGCGCAAGGGGCTGGAAACAAGACACCAGGCTTGGAGAGCTACGGTGACAGTGAAGCCGCAGTCACAGCAGAAACCATGAGGGAGACTGCAGAGGGGCGGTAGAAGGGGACAATGGGAGGGAGGAGAGACTCCTGGAGAGGAGGTGGAAGGGGGACCATCTAGAGACCTATGGGTCCCGGAGAGCTCAGCGTGGTGGGATCCTAGTGGGGAAAGTCTTCGGGAGCTAACAGTCAATCTTATCGGGGCGGGGGCTGCGCGGGTGAGATCAGAAATCTGTTACTCCATTCGGGGGGAATAAGAAGTCCTTGGTGGGTGATAGTTGGGCAGAAGGTAGAGAAAAGTGGGAAAGCATGGGGCTAAACAGAGAAACCAGTGGTGACAAAGCGAAGACAGCGGTTTACTCTAAAATTCAAGAGCTGGTGAAAGCTGCATGGAAAGGGAATGTGAAGGGGTAGGAGTTGGACAAGGGCCAGGGCCTGCTGACCATGCCTACATTTGGAGGGAGGGGACCCAGGGCTGGAGGAGAAAGCGTGCAAGACGGGCTGTGAAGGCAGAGCAGGGCTGGCTCCTGGGCCCCGTGCAGGAGGGGAAGGGAGGTCTTTCTTACTCTGAAACCAGGGCCAGGGAAGCACAAGGAGCCAAGTGGGGAGGTCGGGGTGCAAAGGAAGAACGTTGACCAAGTGCATGCTATTTGGCTTCATTCTCGAGGACGAGCATAGCCGTGCATGACCCTGAGGTCCTCTCCTCTCAAGTGATTAGGAAATTACCGCAGGGAAGCCAGGGCAGGACCCCAGTTCCCAGTCCCAGTTCCCAGTCCCACATCCACATCCAGGCCCCACATGCCCCAGCACTCCTGCCGCACAACCAGGAAAGCATTACTTGTCATTTCAAGTATCAAAGCAGTAAATTTCATCCAGGATGAACTAGAACTGTTGCCTTCGTAGACATGATTCTGTAGACCATATCCAAATACACTTGATTCTGGAAGTAACCTTTATTCACTCTCCATAGTATCAAAAACTACACATAGATGTATACGAACTCATGTGATTCTTCCTATCTAAACATCTTGTTCAATAGTCTCTATGGATCCAAATATGAATCTAACTCCATTCTTACTCTTCCAGGCTCCTTCTTGAGACCATCCCCAGTCCTCAGAGATCTCCGATCTTTAGGGGTTCACCTGGCTCTGCAGCTCAGTAGGCCAGGAGGCGTGTGTTACACCTGCAGGAGTCACTTTTCCTTTTCTCTGAGGCACCCTGTCTGGTGTTGGGTTTAGAGTGCCCATTCAAAACACAGACAACCAAACCCAAGCCAATCTCATCAAAGAAAGTGGTGGAACATCTTTCTAGAGGAGCAGCTCCGGTTTATATGCTAAAACAGAAAAAGGAACCCGTACCCCTCCCTTACAGGCCACCCAGAGGATGCCTTGGGCTTCTCCCACAGCCTTCCGGCTCCGCACCTCTGTCTCTCTCCCTATAGTCCAGTCTCAACATACCTTCTCAAATGCAAACCTGACTGTGCACTTCAGTGCCAACAACCTTCCTAAGCCCCTACTGGCAACAGCAAAAATCCTTAGCATGGAGTACAAGCCCTTCAAGATTTGGTCCCTAAAGAACCGTCCTACACTGTTGGTGGGAATGCAAGCTGGTGCAAACACTCTGGAAAACAGCATGGAGGTTCCTCAAAAAGTTGAAAATAGAGCTACCCTACAACCCAGCAATTGCACTACTGGGTATTTACCCTAAAGATGCAAATGTAGTGATCCGAAGGGGCACGTGCACCCGAATGTTTATAGCAGCAATGTCCATAATAGCCAAACTATGGAAAGAACCTAGATGTCCACCAACAGATGAATGGATAAAGAAGATGTAGTGTGTATACACACACACACACACACACACACACACACACACACACACACACACACACA
>NW_019154104.1:3051725-3087744 GCF_002288905.1 Enhydra lutris kenyoni
ATGGAATACTATGCAGCCATCAAAAAAGAAATCCTGCCATTTGCAACGATGTGGCTGGAACTAGAGGGTATTATGCTGAGCGAACTAAGTCAATCAGAGAAAGACAATTATCATATGATCTCCCTGATATGAGGAATTTGAGAGGCAACATGGCGGGGTTAGGGGGTAGGGAAGGAAAAAATGAAACAAGATGGGATCGGGAGGGAGACAAACTATAAGAGACTCTTAATCTCACAAAACAAATTGAGGGTTGCCAGGGGGAGGGGGTTAGGGAGAGGGTGGTTAGGTTATGGACATTTGGGAGGGTATGTGCTATGGTGAGTGCTGTGAAGTGTGTAAACCTGGCGATTCACAGACCTGTACCCCTGGGGCTAATAATACATTATATGTTAATACAAAATTAAAATTCAAAAAAAAAATTTGGCCCCTGGAGTCCTCCAAACTTCTCTCCCGGAACTGTACCCTCTGTCTTCACTCATTGGCCTTATGCACCTTAGGCCTTTGCATGTGGAGCCCTTCTGTCCTAACATTTTCTCTCTGCTTTCACCAAAGCCAACCCCTACCCATCCTCTCTTTCTGGGATTCGATGTCCCTAGACGTCCTCGTGAAGGCTCTGTGGAGAGGTGATCTCCCTACATGCTTCCACTGTACCCAGGATCTACCCTCCACTGAAAGGAGTCACTAGCTGATTATTCCTGCGGGAATGAATGTATGTTTATAAGGAAAAGGACCGTTCTGTTTTATTTGTCTCTGTACCTGGCAGATGCCTGGCAGAGCAGGCTGTTGTTGAATATTTATTGAATAAATAGCTGATTGAATGAATAAATGAATGCTTTTTCTTTTAGAGTCCAATATATGGCTGAGCCTCACCAAACAGTTGAGCCTCTGGGCAAAACAACCAGACTGAGTGAAAAGGGGGTCACCCCTCTCTTCTTACCTGACTTTGGTAACTTTAAAGAGAGGCCAAGATGCGGGACACGTTCCCCCAGATCCAGAATGGGAGCAGTGACTGGACCATGCAGGCCAAGGAACAATGCCCCCCATCCGACCCCATGGACAATCCCGGCAACTCTGCCCAGAAACTGTACAGGGGGCCGCCTGGCACAGGGACAGGGCAGGGATGGGGCAAGAGCCTACTCCCTCAGCTTCAGGGTTCCAGCCCAGGAAGGAGCCTGAAGAAGGAAATGTTTTTTTACAGGGTCAGTTTGATAACCCCATTTTCTTTTCTGTGACCAGGAAGCCATACAGAAGAGATGCCAAAGAGGACAGCAGAGGGGCAGGAGCAGAGAGGAGAGCTACCTTGGCCCTTCGAGTTCATTCTCCACCCAGCATTTACTGACTGCCTACTCTATGCCAGGCACAGTGCTAGGCCCTGCAGATACACCATGAATAAACAGCAGTTATGTTCCCTCCCTTCCTGCAGCTTACAGTCTAGAGGTGTGACTAGCATTTACCCCACCACACAAGTAAACTGAATGTGCCTCTTTAAATTACTTCAAAATAACAGGTTCAGGTTATGAGTGTACAGACGTTCTGGCCGGGTCAGAGATGGTATGGAAAGCATCCTTGAGGAAGTAACCAATGACCTAGGAGCTGGAGGGAGACTAGGAGTACATTAGACAAGAAAGGAGTTGGAGTTTAGGGGTGTTGGAAGAACAAGAAAGCATCCCAAGTACAGAAAACCCCATGAGTAGCCTTTCCATCTCCATTAAGTTCAAGAACGACTTCAAGTTCAGTTCTGTAGGCTCCATCTGCTTCTTCTCAACCCAATATCCATATTTTATTTAAATAAAGGGGCTAGGGAGTGGACTCGTGTGTGGGGACCTCGGGCAGGAATTGTAGGCAGCGATGAGAAGCTGGGGTGATCAGCCCACACCAAGAAGCTCTAGCAGCCGCCGTCCCCATGGGAGGCACCGCACCGCATGAAAAGGCAGGTTCCTCTCAAACTTGCGAGCCCGCTAAAAAGAAGGGCCAGCAGGAGGCCGGCGCCCCTGTAAAGCGCACGGATCCCCCATCTCAGGAAGAGCATGGCGCAGAAGCTATATTTGAAAATTGAGGTAAACAAGAGCTCAGTTCCAGTGGATGGGGCACAACAGCTGTGGGAGATTAATCACAGGCGGCTGCAAGTCACCGGGTCGGCAGAGGCCCGGAGGCTTCCCTTTCGATGCCACACCGGTAGGCCCGCTGCGTGCCCATCACGTACCCACAACTCCCTCGGCTCGGGGTGCTTCTCGACCACCCGGGAGCTCGGAGTCTCGCTGCCCGCGGCAGCCTGCCTTTCTGAGAACCTGCCCCAATTTCAACCTCTGCCCAGGAGACTGAACCAGCAAACGGGCAGGGTTTTTTAGTCGCCATAAAAGATGAGTGAATGAGTGAGTGAGTGAGTGAGTGAGTGACGGAGGGAGGGAGGGAAGGAGGGAGGGGAGAGAGGGAGGGAGGAAGGGAGGGAGGGGAGAGAGGGAGGGAG
Organism: Enhydra lutris kenyoni; assembly: GCF_002288905.1. NCBI lineage: Eukaryota > Metazoa > Chordata > Mammalia > Carnivora > Mustelidae > Enhydra > Enhydra lutris. Next base: position 3,054,193 of record NW_019154104.1, read on the forward strand.
AGAGGCGGGCAGCAGGCGGGTAAATTTATGGCACTGCATTAAAGGCATTTGTTCTATTTAACCACCGCCCGCCCCCCCGCACTCCCTCCACGGTTAAAAATAAAACTCAGTGAATAAAGACGAAAAACTGCTTTCTCCCCCCGGAGCAAATCGCTTTCTTCATCTCTCCCAGTGGCTTGGGTCCTCGGGGCAGGTCGGGCAGGGTCTGCAGAGCAGCACTAGCCTCCGAAGGAGGGCCTCTGGGTGCGTGCGTGCGTGCGTGTGTGTGTGTGTGTGTGCGTGTCTCGGGGAGGGTGGCGGGAGTGGGTAGTTAACACACCTCCCTTCTCCCCACCTGGCCGCGGCCCGCCCAGACCCCGCCGTCCGGAGCGCCCCGGACCCGAGCAACCCTCCCTCTCTCCCCGCCCTCTTGGCCGCGGCCGGCCCGTGCGCCGGGGCTGCAGTTCCCGACCCGCCGCCGCGGAGTCCCGAGGCTGGGCGCGCGCGTGCGTGTGTGCACGCGGGCGCGCGCCGCGGGGTAACGCGCTCCGCTCCTAGCCCCCCACCCCCGCGGGCACTCAGAGCCCCAGGAGCGCCGCACGGCCGGGCACCGCCAGCACACGGGCACACAGGCACACATGCAGCCGGCCCGCGCCGCAGCGTTCCGTGTCCCCGGGGCGCACCCGCCGTCCGAGAGCACACACACACACGCCCCGGCGTCTCGTTCTGCGCCCCCCCGCCCCCCCCCCCCCCCCCCCCCCCCCCGACCCTCTGCCCCCATCCCCCCCCCCCAGCTCCGCAGACAAAACGTTCACTTTCCGAGGCACCCTCCCCCCACCTCTTGAGGCACTAAACCCACGGGAAGGCAGCGGGTATGAATGATCTCGAGAAATAACTTAATTAACACCGGCATTCACAAGCGGGAACCCTCCGGGGGGCGTCCCAAGCCCCCAGCCTCGGCCTCCCGCTGAGGGGGAAGGGCAGGAGGCTCACCCCATTACTCACCGTTTCCTCCCGGTCTCCCGAGCGGAGCGGCCAAGTGAGGGGGGAGAGGAAGGTGCGCGACGCCCCGCCGCCCGGCTGCTCAGCGGCCGCAGCGGCTCATCGCCCCCGCGGGCTGCCCGCCGGCCGCAGCCGCGTCCGGGGCATGTCAGTCGGCCGCCGCCGCCGCCCGCGGGGCTCGTGGGCTCGCAGGCTTCCGAGGTGGTGGGGGGGCGCGCGGGCTGCGGCTGGGGCAGGGGGCCTAGGGAGGAGCGGGGAGACCCTCCCGAGGACCCCCGGAGGAGCCCGGGCCGGGGCGCGGGCTCGGGGTTGAGCCTGGGGAGGCCCGGAGTCCCGGCCGCCCGCAGCGGGGGGATCCCTGCCGGGAGGGGCAGGAAGACGGGCGGCCCGGCGCGCCCTGGCGGCTCGGAGGGACCCCGGCTCGCGGCCGCGTCGCCGGGGCTTTCCCGGGGCTGGGCGCGCGCCGACTCTCCGCCTGGCACGCCGTCACCGCGGGGGACGTGTCGGCCTCGCCGCGCGGAGGGGACGCGCGGAGGGGCTGGTTTCTGGGCGAGCCGCGAGCTTTGCCCATTAAGCTGCAGCAAGAAGCCAAATCAAAAAGCCAATCTCCAAGCCTCCCAACCGAACGTCACCCTATCAGCTGGGAGCCAGGGAGCCGCACCGAATGACAAGCCGCGCATATTTATCCTCGCGCGCCGAGGGGGGATTTTCAGATAGCGTCCCGAGCAGCCGCGGGGAAGCGGACCTGCGCCTCGCGGCCCCCCCCCCCCCCCCGGGCCCTGGGGGATCCAATGAGGGCGGGAGCCCTCGCCCACGGCCACCCACCCACCCACCCACCCAACGGCCGGAGCCCGGCGCCCGGCTCCTCTGGGCCGGCGGCGGTCCCGAGACGGCGGCGCGTCCTGACCTGGATTCCGCGGAGTCCGGGGCTCCGGGCGGCCGGGCGCGCAGCACCGGCTTTCCCCTTGTCCTCAGGAGACGCCGCCTGCAATTCCGAAATTAAGTCTCCACCAACACATCTGTGGTTTTTAAATATAGCAGGGGACGATTACCCAGGCAGGGTCCACCCAGGCCTAAGGGAGGAGTTGAGGGGGATGGAGGTTGGCAGGGGAGGGAAAATAAAACTCCCTTTTTCCCCTCTTTTTTTCTTCTGTTCTTGGTGCAGAACTCAGTCTGTCATTTTCTCAACCCAAATCAAACAACAGCTTGCGAGAGACGCTTGGGTGAGTGCTGGTATGTTGGCTTTTGGGTTTTTAAGGCTAAAAATAAGAGGGGGCTGCCTCCCAAATTGCTGCTTACTCTGGGCCTGGAGCCTGGAGGAGAGATGGTCTTTTGATGCAGCAGCAGAACTAGGGATTGGGGCTTGGCTCAGACAAAGTGTACACACGTAGCCTGAAATCAGATGCCTGTAATTTCTTCTATATTTGTCAGGCGTGGTCCTGGAGGCATGAGGGGTGGGCAGGCCTCCCCCAAGAATGAGGTTTCTTCTAGTTTATCGATGGCATTAGACAGATCTAAAAGGAGCGGGGTGGCGGGCGGGCTGGCCCTTTGTAGAGGCACCGCTATGAATTCTGGGGCAGAATCCCAAGGGTGGGAAGTTGTTCCTCTCAGGCCTCTCTGCTGCCTGAGGGGCCAACAAGAAAGAAAAATGCTTAGCATGTATCAGCGCCTCCTTAGGATGGGCAGCCTTGCTAATGAATTTGACTGTTTTATTTCATGTCATCTTCATAAAACTCCATGAGGTAGGTACAATGACCACCTCCACGTTTCTGTTGAGAAAACCGATCCTCAGAGAGGCTAAGAACCATCTCAAGGCCACAAGCAGCAGAGATGGGAAGATGGGGAAAAGGTGGAACCTACTGGAGTTTTGCTGATCATCACGACGATATGTGCAAATTCCAGGATCCCCGGGGGACTGTTCCAGAGCAAGGTTTGGTGCCAATGGACAAGTGAGCATAGGAGTTAGAAAACATGTGAGCCTGGGGTTGATGTGAGTTCTTTCCTGATCCCTTTCCTGATTCCCTGCTCCTTCAGCAAATCATGTGGTGGTTTCCATCCTGAGTTCGAGTACCGGGTGTGCTCCTAACTGAGCCTAGTGATCTCAGACCCCAGAACCTTCATGGCTCTTGAGTTCGGTTAAGGTTAAGGCTGAAACACTGACTCTGTAAGATTTCAGTTACTTCGAAAGTTTGGGATTTTGGGATATGTCATTGGTGCGATCTTCCTTGTATTTGTTTCCACAGAGATCCACAATGCTGACTGGTCTAGAGTGAAGACCAAGAGATGGCTGGTGGGGGTGTAAATTGGTATTGCTTTTAGGAAGGGCACCTTTGAAAGATATATCAAATTCCTTAAAAAATATGAACCTCTTTGACTCAGTAATTTTACTGGTTGAAATTTACTCTGTGGCAATAGTTAAGAATGTGCTCAAACAGTTACAAGGATATCCATGGTAGTGTTTATAACAGCAAAAAAATGGAAACATCTTGGAGCATCTGGTTGACTCAGTGGGTTAAAGCTTCTGCCTTCTTCTCAGGTCATGATCCCAGGGTCCTGGGATCGAGCCCCACATTGGGGGGGGGTGTCTCTGCTCAGCAGGGAGCCTGCTTCCCTCTCTCTCTCTCTGCCTACCTCTCTGCCTGCTTGTGATCTCTGTCTGTCAAATAAATAAAATATTTTTTAAAAATGGAAACATCTTAATTTTCAAACAGAATTGTTTGAGCAGGTTGTGTTACGTGACATAATGATACATTCTACCATTATGAAAATGCCGGTGCAGCATTCCATGTATTGACATGGAAAGGTCTGCATGATATGTTACTGAGAGAGAAAAAGGAAATGGAACACAGAATGTGACTGTGTGTGTGTGTGTGTGTGTGTGTGTGTGCCCTACTAGCATAAAAACACCAAAATGGTAATAGTTGTTATCTTTGGGTGGTGGGATTCTTAGTGATTTATTTTTCTATTAAAGTCAACTTTATTGGGGCGCCTGGGTGGCTCAGTGGGTCAAGCCTCTGCCTTCAGCTCAGGTCATGGTCTCAGGGTCCTGGGATCGAGCCCCAAATCAGGTTCTCTGCTCAGCGGAGAGCCTTCTTCCCCCCTCTCTCTCTGCCTGTCTCTCTGCCTACTTGTGATCTCTCTCTCTCCATCAAACAAATAGATAAAATCTTTAAAAAAATAAAATAAAATAAACTTTATTGAGGTATAATTTGCATACAATAAAATTACCTGTTTTAAGTGTACAGGTTGATGGGTTTTGATAGCAGTACACACAAGTATAACAACCACAATCAAGATACAGAACATTTACATCTACCCTCAAAGGTTCCTAGCCCCTTTGCAGTTATCCCTCCTCCCCTCAAGCAACCACTGATCTGCTTCCTGTCACTGTAGATTAGTTTTGCTTTTTCTAGGACTTTCTTCTTTGTGTCTATTTATGGCTCTTGATATTTCTTCAAAGAACATTTCCCATTCACTAAAACAGCAGCAGTGACAATACACACAGAACTGGTCTTATCCTTTTTCTAGAACTACCAGAAACTGACGGGAGCTTCATTTTCTTTTCACCTGCAGCAGGTGTGGCTGGGCAGGAAGGTGGGAGGTAAGGGGAGTAGCTCGGCACGTTCAACCATCGCTGGGGGCAGAGTGACTCGTGGGGGTTATCTGACTTCCAGGTAGACTGAAATAACCAAGCCCAGTTCTGCATTCTGAGTCTCTGTGTCCTCACTTATAGCATGGAAGAAAAATTAATAACAACAGTAACATCCACTCGTGGGGTCAGCGCGAGGATTCCGTGAGATTACAGTTTCTGATATAGAGTAATTCTCAAATGCACGTCAGTTCGCTCTTTCTCCCCCTTACCCTGCTTGCCTCCCACTGTATGCTCTACATCCACCTGTCTCCTCCGAACATGGGACAGACTCCCACTTTATCCCCCTCCCTACTATCTGCATACAGGGTTATAAACAACTACAGTAATTCTGATGACAGTCTGCCTTCAGTTTCTGCCGTTGTTTATTCCTAATTTCTGGTTGTGGTTGGACGCGAGGAGATCTTCACAGGAGAGCCAGCAAGCGGGCTGCTTGTTGTCAGCAGCAGGAACAAGAGCCACAGACTTCATTTTCAAAATCAGGAGGAGACAGAGGCCAGAGAAGTAGGGGGATTCAACCCAGTCACAGAGCTCACACAGCAAGCCCATTATGGGCTGCATGGGGACCCCCTTCCCCCAAATGCGTAGGTTGAACTGGTAGCTTCCTGTACTTCAGCATGTGAGGGCCAAGAGATAATTAAGTTAGATGAGGTCATTAGAGTGGGCCCTAATCAAATGACTGGTGTTCTTATAAGAAAAGGACGGGAGCACAGATAGGCAGTGGGAAGACCATGTGAAGATACACCAGGGAAGCAGCTATCTGCAAGCTGAGGACAGAGGCTGCAGAAGATCTCAAACTTCCTGACGCCTTGATCTTGGACTTCTCACCTCCAGCCTGTGAGGAAATGAATTTCCACTGCTTGAGCCGCTCAGTCTGTGGTATTTTGTGATGGCGGCCAGAGCAGACTCATACGGAATCCGGGTCTTCTGGCTGATTCCTGGCAAGGCTGGCTCTCTTCCAACTTCAAGGAGTTCCTTCAGGTTATTTGGTACCTTAAAACAACCCGGATTTGGGAATTCATTTGGATAAAAATGAATGAACGAAATACATGGGGCTGGGGAGAAAAAATAAAGCAGAGGAAAGGGTAAGGGCTGCCAAGGGAGGGAGGGGAGATCATTTGGCTTTTTAATTGGAGAGATTGGGGAATTTGTCTTGGAAGCTTCAAAGACAAAGAGTCAGTAGAGTGAGAACTCAAAGGAGAAGGGGGAGGGAGCCATGATGATGCTTGAAGGAAGTAGGTTCCAGAACAGGAAACTCTGAGATTCATAAGCAGGAGTATGTCAGACCTGTTCACGAAAAATTGTTATTTATTCCTCACGTCCATGTTGGGAGCTGCATAGCATCCCTTTATCTAGAGAAGAAGAAACTTTAAGTGGGAGAAGTCACCCCCATGAAGTCACCCAGACAAGAGCAGGTAATGAATGCCCTTCTTTCTCCAGAGGCTGGCAGCACAATGGGACAGATGGGGTGAATATTGAGAACCTGCCCCGTGGCTTCTTCTTCCTTAGGCCCCACTACTTACCATTGTACCCCAAAAGCTCCTCAAGTCGGTGCCTCTCCAGACATGGGGCCTCAGGCACCTCACCGGGACCAGCCCTGCCTGCCTTTGCTGCCTTTAGCTCTGCTTGTCACAGACAGTGATGTCACTGTGCCCAGGTGCTGGCCTTCCATGGCCCTGGGACTATAAAATCTGAGAGCAGTTGAGAGGCAGAAGCAGACATCACGTTGAACTTAAGTAAACTCTGGAGCAGCTCTGTAGGAGAGAGAGAAGTTTCACACGGGATGTTTGATAATAGGAGAGTTTAGGAAGACATAATTCTTCCCTATGGGGTATAGAATTCTTTTCCTTAAGATTTATTTATTTATTTAGAAAGAGAGAGAGAGAGAGAGAATCTCAAGCAGGCTCTGAGCTGAACATGGAGCCTGACGTAGGGATCCATCCCAGGACCCTGAGATCATGACTTGAGCTGAAACCGAGTCAGATGCTTAACCGACTGAGCCACCCAGGCGCCCGTATAATTCTTAACTCTCTTATAACCTGTATTTCCAACATTTTTTACTTAATTATTTTTCTGTTGTTTCCTTTATTAAAAGTGTCTGTTGAAGGAGAACACACATACGGACAAGTGCACAAGTCACAAGTCCAACTCAAGGAATTTTCACGAAGTGATTGTATTTCATTGAATCATTACCCAGAACGATAAATATTACAAGTGTCCCAGGTACCCCTCAGGTACCACACCCAATGACGCGTCCTCTTTGTCTTCAAAGGTACCTGCTCTCCTGACTTCCGGACCATTACATGAGTTTTATGTGATTTCTGAACTTTGTATAAATAGAAGCACGAAATGTACTATTGGGTCTGCTCACAGTGGGTCTGTAAGGTTTATCCAAAGTGTGTGTAGCAGCAGTTTGTTGCTTTTCTTTGCTGTGGTGTTTCCATTGGGTGAATATGCCCCCAATTTAATTGAATTTTTATTCTGTTCATGATTGACATCTAAGTTGTTTCCAGGTTTGTTTTGTTTTGTTGTTTTCTTTTGTTTTGTTTTTATTATTTTGAATAATGCTGCTAGGAGCATTTGCATGCATAGGTTTGGGTTTACATATGTACTTGCTTCTCTTGGGTCTGTATCTCGGAATGGACTTGTTGGCTCATGAGGTGGGCGAATATGCAGCTTTAATGGATAACGATAGTTTTCAGTTGGTGGTACAATTGCACCTTCCCCTCCCCAGCATTGTGGCATCAGGTCATTGGCAGTGCTGAGTTTTATCAATCCATTTAATTTTAGCCATTCTGGTGGGTGTATATTTAATTGTGGCTTTCATTTACATTTTCCTAGTGACTAGGAAGTGGGAAATTTTTCCTATATATATTCCCCTTTGGATAGTCTCTTTCGTTAAGTGTCTGATCAAGTCTGTTGCTTATTTTTCTAGAGCGTTGTCTGTCTTTTTCTTATTGACCTTGTGAGGGTTCTTTACATATTCTGGATACGAGTCCTCTGTCATTACATGTGTTGCAACTATTTCCTCCCAGCCTGTGGCTTGCCTTTTCATTCTCTTAATTGTGTCTTTTGATGAATAATTTTTTATAGTTTTAATGTAGCACATTTATCATTTTTTCTTTACCCTATGTGTTCTTTGAGACTTTGTCTATCCAAGGCCTTTAAGATATTTTTCTGTGTTATCTTCTAGAATTCTTATTTTTTATGTTTCAAATTTAGATCTATAATTCCAGGATTTTATTTTTTTCATGTTTTTATTTGAGTATAATTGGCATACAATGTTACATCAATTTCAGGTGTACAACATAGTGATTCAACTACTCTGTATGTTATGCTATGTCCACCATTAGGGTAACAACCATCTGTCACCATACAAGGCTATTACATTATCATTGACTATATTCTCTATGCTGTGTCTTTTATTCCTGTGACTTCTTCATTCCATAACTGGAAGCTTGGATCTCCCATTCTTCTTCACTCATTTCTGCTTACATCGCCCCCTCGCCACTGCCCTTCCCTCTAGCAACCACCAGCTTGTTCTCTGTAGTTATAGGTCTATAGAATTACTTTTTTTAAATTTAATGTGAAGAAGGGGTGAAACTTCTTTTTTTTTCCCATATGGACATACAGCTGACCCAGTACAATTTGTTGAAAAGACATCATTTCACCTACAGCACTACCTTTTGATGCAAATCAAGTATTTGTGTATGTATGGGTCTGTTTATGGACTTTCTAGTTGGTTTGATTTGCTTATTTTTCTCTTCTTTTATTCACATATGTCTTAATTGTTGTAGCTTATAAGAAATCTTGACATTTAGTAGAGTGAGTGTTTTTGCTTTGTTCTTTTCATGAATATCTTGGTTATTCTTGACCCTTTGCAATTACATATACATTTTAGAATCAGTTTATCAGTTTTCAAAAAAAAAAAAAAATGCCTGCTGGAATATCAAGATGGCCCTGAATCTATAGATCAATTTAAAGAGAGTTGACATCTTTATAATATTGAGTCTTTTGCATGAACATGGACTACCTATTTACTCAGATCTTCTCCAAATTCTCCCAGTAATGTTCTAAAATTTTCAATGTATAGGTCTCACACATATTTCTTTTGATTTATTCCTAAGTATTTAGATTTTGTGACACCAAGTGGTATTGTTTTCTTTATGTTGTTAAACAAAAATCTGTTGTTAAACAAAATTTATGTTAAATTGTTTTTACAGTGAATAAAACACTACTGATTTTTGTGTACTTTGCATACAATGACGGTACTCAAATTTTTGGTTCTCACAGTTGTAGATTTTGTCTTTTTGTTCATTTTCCTTATACATAATCATGTTTACAGATTTCTTCCTTTCAAATCTTTCATTTTTGCACTGGTTAGGATATCAAATACAATGCTAAGTAGAAGTGGACATGATGGGACGCTCTCTGGTTTTTTTCTTCATCTTAATGGAACTGGTTTCAGTATTTTCCCATTAAATATGAAGTTTACTGTAGGTTCTTCGTAGAAAATCTTTACGATATTAAGGAAGTTCCCTTCAATTCCTAGTTTCTTAAAGTTTTTTTGGAAAATCATAAACTTGCATTGAAAGTTATCTAATCCTTTCTTTGTATCTACTAAGATGATTGTATGAAATTTTTCCTTGCTCTGTTAAAGTGATAAACTATATGGACTTATTTTTTTTTTAAGATTTTATTTATTTATTTATTTTTAAAGATTTTTATTTATTTATTTGAGAAAGTGAGAGAAAAACATGAGAGGGAAGAGGGTCAGAGGGAGAAGCAGACTCCCCACTGAGCTGGAAACCTGAACTGAGTCTCAATCCTGGAACTCCGTGGGACCATGACCTGAGCCAAAGGCAATAGCTTAACCAGCTGAGCCACTCAGACGCTCATTTATTCATTATTTTGAGAGAGAGGGAGGGAGAGAGAGAGTGTGTGTGTGCCCATGCAGGTGGGGGGAGGGACAGAGGAAGAGGGAGAAAGAGAAACCGGATCATCAAGCAGACTCCACATGGAGCCTGACACAGTGCTGGATCCCTTGACCCTGAGACCATGACCTGAACTGAAATCAGGAGTCATAAATGCTTAACTGACTGAGCCACCTAGGTGCCCCTATGGACTCATTTCCTAATGTTAAACCAGCTTCACATATCTGAAATAGAGGTTATTTGGTCGTGATGTACTTATCTTTTTATATGTATTATTAGATTTGCTTTGCTTACAATTTGTCAAGGATTTCTGTATCTATATTCGCGGTAGAGATTGGTCTGCATTTTTCTGTTCTTGTAATGTCCTTATCTAATGTTTTTCACAAATTTGTTTCTTCATAGAACCATATAGAACCATATTCTTGGTCATTTGGATCCCTCTTCATCCAGGTTCCTTGGTCTCAATTCCGTGTTCACAACTGTTCTCCTCCCTTCCAGTTCACCATGACCTTGAGAATACTCAAAGGGATAGAAGAACTTCGTTCATCTTCTAAGCAAGAGAACAGGTCTCTTTAAGAGGAGCCCCTGATTTTCATGCCTTTGAAGTTTCTCTCAAGGGCTGTGTTCTTCCATCCCTAACGGGCCTCCCTAAATATCTATGGGAAGCATCAGCCAGGTGGAAAGGGCTGCTCTTGGACACTGTTTCTGCCAGGGATATGTGGACGACAGCTGGCATGGAATAAAAAGAATAGCATGTCAGTATTAAAGCATTCTCTTTGCCCTCTCCCTAGACACTTACACCTTCTTTTCTAGCCATGGCTTACCATAATTTCCTGGATATTTAGCGATGTTCTTAAGAAGCAATAAACAACCTCATCCAATATCCAGCAACACATCCTTTTACCTCTTACATAATTTCTCCATTTGTTTATGAAGGTTTTATTACTAGGCTGTGAGTTGTTGGAGAGAAAATATTTCCTTGGTGGAATAAGCAGGCTCGATTGCTGATTGACTAACAGATGATGGAGAAGGGGTGTCTAAGTCGATTTCCAAGGGTCTGGACTGAGAAACTTGATGGAGGGCAGCACTGGCTTAGGAAATATGAAAGGGAAAACACGTTTGGAAAGCAAGGAGGAAGGTGTGGTTCTGCCCCTCATGAACCCGTGGGATGTTCAAAAAGGAAATCTCAGAGGCACAGAGACAGATCTGAAGCTTCAGGGGCAGAGCTGGCGGGGGGGGGGGGACACAGATTTGGGAGCACGTAGGTGGTCATGGAGGCCATGGGAACGGATGAGAACACCCAAGGAGAATATGTAGTGCTAGCCACATGCTCTTCTACTCCTTTTTAAACGATTATCCTAGAGCAGGGGTTAGCAATCTATGGCCTATGGGCCAAATCGAGCCTGTGGCCTGTCTTGCAAATATACGTTTATTGGAACGCATGCCTGTTTGTTTATGTACTGTCAGTGACGGCTCTGCTTGAGGACAGAGGGGCAGAGTGGTGGCCACAGACGCTGTATGACCGGTAAGGCAGGGAAATAGTTACCACTCGGCCTTTTACAGAAGTGCTAATCCCTGACCTAGAGGTTACAAGAGGTACCCGTGCTTTATTAAATTTAATATCAGTAAGACAGTTAAGTCCGTTGTCAGTTCATTGCTGCTCTTTCGCAGCTAATGGATCTGCTTGTTCTGTTGCTTCCAAATTTGTCTCTGCCTTTGGTTCTTATCAGTGTTATTATGATGGGCCTAGGTATAGCTTTCATTAAATTTATCTTATTTGGATTTTGTAGAAATTCTTTTTTTTAAAAAATAGTATATCAGTATTAAAGCATTCTCTTTGCCCTCTCCCCCTAGACACTTATACCTTCTTTTCTAATCATAAGTTACAATAATGGGGGGGAATGCATGGAGCCCAATGTGGGGCTTGAACTCACCACACTGAGATCAAGACCTGAGCTGAGGTCAAGAGTGGGATGCTTAACCAGTTAAGCCACACGGGAGCCCATTATAGAAGTTCTTGAACATGTCACTTAATGTCCTTAAATGATCTTGGAAATATAGTAATTATACTTTTGAATAATATTTCTGCCTGTTGTCTGTCTCCTCTTCTTTTAGAACCCCAATTACAGGGATGTTCAATTGTGTTAGTATGCCCCGCATTTCTTTTACGCCCTTGTCTGGATTTTCTCTTCCTTTTCATCTCTATGTTTTAGCATAGGTATTTTATACTGACCTATCTTTCAGTTCCCTAATTTCCATCTGCTCATTTTTTAGTAGATTCCAAGTTTTTGCTGAAAATTGCTATCTTATTATCTATTGATCACAGCTCTCTTCCAGTCTGGATGTGGCACCTCCAAAATCGAGACCTCCTGCAGGTCTATTTCTAGATCTTGTTCTCCTTCCCTCCTCCCTCTTCCTCCCCTCCCCCTCTCATTCTCTCGCTCTCTCCCTCCTTCTCTCTCCCTCCCTCTCCTCCCTTCCCTCTTGTTTTTCTTGTTTCTGGGAATGCCTGCTGTTTTGTTGTTTGTTTGGGCTGAATACTAACATTAGGTATGAAGAATCCTACACAATTGGAGTGTACGATATGAGTCTTTGGGTAATATTAGCTTTTTTAGAGAGGACTTACTTTTCTTTGGGGTAGGCTTTTAGGACAGAGATGAATTACCTTAATTTTGTCTGCATGTGAGTTTATTTGAGACTGCTCCATGCTGATGCAAGCAGTGGTCTATTTCTGGTCACCTCCGTTTCCCAAGGCTCACCTCCGTGGTGAGCCACAATTCCAATTCCTTTGTCTCCACGTAGATTAGACTGCTCAGAATTCTACTTAATATCTCCATCTTTTAGTTGCTATGTCTTGCTTAGCTTTCCGGTGGACCAGAGTTTATGGGTCTGCAGGTGCTTTGAGGAAGAATGCACTAGAGACTTCCAGCTCACTTCTCAATGCCTTCCTTTCCTCTGGTTTTTAGTGCTTCGGGTCCTTACTGCCTTGGTAGCTCTGTTATCATCAAACCATAGCTGAAAGTGCAGATCACTTAGTTGTTTTTTTTAAACACAAAAGAAATATATGTTTGCTCTATCAAATTAAATAATACAGACATATACCAGGAACAGTTTAATAAATCCCCGTTCCCAATCTGTCTCCTTTATTGAAGTAACCAATGTTAAAGTCTGCTGAGTATCCTTCCTTTTTTTTTTTTTTTTTTATACTCACATATACCAATATAGTGGTTGCCAAAGACAATTAGCTTGGGTTTGTTTTTTATTTTTTTTTATTTTATTTATTTATTTGACAGACAGAGATCACAAGTAGGCAGAGAGGCAGGCAGAGAGAGAGGAAGGGAAGCAGGCTCCCTGCTGGGCAGAGAGCCCCATGTGGGGCTTGATCCCAGGACCCTGGGCTCATGACCTAAGCCGAAGGCAGAGGCTCAACCCACTGAGCCACCCAGGCACCCCTTGGGTTTGTTTTTTAAAAATTGTATCATGCATACACGATTCTGCAATTTGCTTTTTATTAAGAACTGCATCAGTGCATAAAAAAATGTATATAAGTGCATGATATTCCATGCTATATATATGTCATATTTATTAAATTGTTCTCCTGTTGCTAGAGATTCAAATGGTTTCTATTTTTTTCTAACCACATAAATACATTGCTACTTTCTCAATTTTTGCCAGTCTACTAGGTGAAATATGTATTTGATTTTACTCCAAGGTATTTAGACAATTTTAAAAAAATGTTTATTGGCCATGTGCATGTACTCCTTCGAAAATTCTTGTGTCTATCCTTTGCCCTTTTTCCTACCGTTATCAAATTTGTAAGACTACTCAATATAATTCATGATATAAACCCCTCATTCGTCACATATGTTGCAAATATTTTCCCAAAGCGTGTTTGCCTTTTAAAATGTTACTTATGGTATCTTTTCTGATCTGAAAGTTTTAATGTTTACATGCATAAAATGCCCATGTTTTTGTTATGACTTCTAGACCTTGTTTTAAGGCTTCCCCACTTGAAGCTTAAACAAATGTTTTCCTAAAGTTGATTTCCTAAAATTTTATATTCTACATTTAGGTTTTTAATTTATCTAGAACTTTTTTTGTACATGGTATGCTTTATGAGTCTCACCTGTTTGCCTTCAGATGCCAGTTCTGTCAGTGTAACTTATCAAATAAACCACCCTTTTCCACTTGGCCAAATATTAAGACTGGTAACTACTTGAACCAATTTTGGATTCTGTTTCTTTGATCCCTTTGTCTATTATTGTGCCAAGCCCATCATTTTTTTTTTTTTTTTTACTTATTTATCTATGTTAAATAAACCATCTTTTAGAGCAAGTTTAAGTTCACAGCCAATCTGGGAATGAAATACAGAGAGTTCCCATAAACTCTCTGTCCCCATACTTTGTATTTTTTATTACATTAGATATAAAGCAAATTGTTTTATCACCCATCCATCTTTCTGTTAGAATTTACTTGCGTACTCTCAGCTATTCCTCCACTGATTTTTAAAATCATCATATATAATCATCATATAAACTGGGATTCTGGATGACATTTCATTAAATATGTAAATTAATTTGGGAAGGGCAGGCACTGTTATGACATTCTGGCATTCTTAATTTTTAAAATTTGTTAAAGATTTATTTATTTATTTATTTATTTATTTGAGAGCGTGTGTGAGACTGTGCAACCATGGGTGGGGAGAGGGGCAGAGGGAGAGGGAGAAGGAGAGAAGCAGATTCCCCACTGAGCCAGGAGCTGGATGAGGAGATTAAGGGGGGCTCAATCTCACAACCCTGAGATCATGATCCCAGCAGAAATCAAGGAAATTAAGAATCAATTACTTAACCAATTGAGCTACCCAGATGCCCCTCTATCATTCTTAGTCAGTTGTCACTACACTTAGACTTTTTTCACATTTTAATAAGGATTCATAGTTAGTTCTTTAGGTCTTTTGCCTTTCTTGTGAATTTTACTTCTAGGCATTTTACAGTTTGATTTTTTATTAGAAAGTGGGATTTCCTCCCTCCTGACATCCAAATTTCTGTTGATTAAAAGTAAAACTACTAATTTTGTACTTTAATTTTGTGTCCAGTTACCTTATTCAATTTTCTTTTCTTTCTTTTCTTTTTTTTGGCATCTGAAGGCATGCCTAGCACTAGTGTGTGCTAGTTTGGGGGGGGGGTGGGGAGAAGAAGGAGAGGGAAAGAGGGAATCTCAAGTGGGGTTCCATCTCATGACCCTGAAATCATGACCTCAGCAGAAATCAAGAGTCAGATCTTTAACTGAGTCACCCAAGCACCCCACCTTATTCCATTATTTTAATAACAACAAGAACTACCAATGGGCCAGGCATTATTCTGTTTTTTATGTATATTAACTCAATCCTCAATATTTCTAAAAGATAGGTACTATTATATCAGTTTTACAGATGATGAAACTGAGACCTAAGGTAGAATATCTTAGTCTTTCTAGGAAAACAATATTCTAATCCTAAAAGGAAAATTTTACTATTTACCAATATTTAAAGTAATTGTTTTATTTTATTTCCTTATCATATTGGCTAAATTTTATAAAACAATGTGGACTCACAGAAGAAATAACAGGCATTTTTCCTTCTTCCTGATTTTAATAGAACTGATATGAACAGAAATTATAGGTAAACCCAAATGTACACTGGTAATTTGATAAAGAATTATGTGTGCAAATAATGATATAATAATAATAATGGAATAAAATTTTAAAAAATTAAAGGATTTATATGTGCAAGTAAGAAACCCTTGGTCAATCCTACACCCTGTTAGGATTTTTTCCCTCCATAGAATACCCACCCAACAGCAGTTTAAGCCATAGGAAGTCCAAAAGAAAGTTATCTCAGGGTAATTTAGCAGCTCATTAAAAATGAGTCATTAAAAATGGGAGAACTTCCTGAAATTTCTATTCAACTGTCCCTGGCATATTTGACTTTTCCCATGATGTTTGTAACTTAAGGATCATGAGATGGTAGTCAAAGGTCCACAGCTGGTAAGAGGGTTAAATTCAGGACTACCTGTTCCATTCTGTTAGGGGAGAAAAAGTTGTCACATTGCCAAACTGAGTGTCAGGGTTGCACTGGGTTTCACGAGAGCTCCTGTAGCCAGAAGGTGGCCATTGTGGGCCTTTCTGGATCATTGCCTTTGGACATTAGTTATGTCTCTAAGGTTCAGAGGCTAAGTTCAGATGGAGAAGAACATGTTTCTGTTATGATAAAGAGTGAAAGGGAAGGAAATCCTCCCATTTGCCACAACGTAGATGAACCTGGAGGGCATTACGCTAAGTGAAATAAGCCAGACACAAGGGCAAATACTGTATGACCTCACTAATATGTAGAATCTAAAAAAGTGGACCTCCGGGAGCCTGGAGTAGAATGGCGGCTGCTGGGAGTCGGTATAACCTCAGTTATAAGAAGAGTAAGTTCTGGGGATCTGATGTCCAGCACAGTGACTACAGTAAATAACACTGTATTGTATGCTTCTTGAAATTTGCTGAGAGTAGATCCTAAGTGTTCTCCACACTGGAAAACATATACATACATTGAGTCATCACACTGCACACCTTAAAATTACATTGTACAAAGTAAATATATACAATTTCTATTTGTCGATTCTACCTCAATAAAGCTGCCCCCCCCATTTTCTTTTTCTTTTTTCTTTTTTTAACGAAAAGAGCACAGTTGAGACTCCCAGAAACAGGCTGAGGCTCTAAGGCGACTCCCCCGCGGACAGACGGAAGGCAAGAACCAGACAGAGCGAAAGCGGCAGCGGCGAGGTGAGCTGGGCGCGCGCTTCGGGGCAGTGACGCTGGTGATGGGCCGGGATGGCCAGAGTGAAAGGCAGTCACCGGGGACCTGAGTGAGCAGCGGCCCAGCTGCCACGACAGCAGCTTCACGGGTGAGGGGAGGGCGAGGATCCGTCTGGCCCCGATGGCGCGATTTATTTACTGAAAGTCACGGCACACAGCGGCGTTCCAGGCGGAGACCCGCAAGGTTCTCCTCCCGGCGGACGTGGGTCAGAGCCCACTGTGGGGGGGTGGGGGTGGGATGTCCATCAACAAGCAAACTCCGCCGCCTTCTTGTCAAACTTCAGATGAACCTAAGTGGTGTGACGAGAGCTCGAGCCAGAGGAAAGGCTGGAGAGTGGCCGTGGCTGTGGTGGGGCCGTGGTGGTGGCCGTGAAGGTGGGCTCCTGAGGGTGGGGGGTGGAGGGGAGCGCGAAGAGCAGCGACTTCCAAGGCGCGGCGGGCCGGCCTGGCCTGGCGCGGGCTGGAGGACAGGAGGGGTCATCCGGGCCCCTGGGGTCACCAGCCTGGAGCCCCCCGGGGGGGGGGGGGGGCCGCAGGCTTGATCTCGGCTTCTCTAAATCCTTCCTGCCTGAGACACCAGGCCCTCCTTCTCCCGGGTGAGCCGTCCTCTCCTTCTGCCGGGGCGCCCTTGCCCACCTGCCAGGTGCTTAGCCTACAGCATGGTTGTCTGCCTATAGTTGGGAAGTCAACAGAGCTAAAAATAGCAGAGCCTGGGATGGAGCACAGTGATGAATCTGCTAAATTCTACCGAGAGAGCCGAGAGCTGGGAGCGGCAGGGAGACGGGAGAGGCCCGGAGCGCCCCGGGGCAGTCTCTTCCCTAAGAAACCATCACAAGACTTCTGGTCTGGATCTTTGGATTATTCTGCCTTTGTGCTTCTTTATGGGAAGAAAGCAACTCCTGCCCGGTTTGCTCCTTCTCAGGATGGCAACTGCACCAGCTGTTGTAACAGCGTCTTCCTCGGTGATGCTGATGAAAAAAAGAGAAGAAAAACAAGATATTTACCTAATTATGGGGACACTATTTGTGGTTGGGAAATTACACATGCAGGAAGATATGAGGAAAAATCACCCAAATATCACCACCTAGAGATAACTATTATTAAGGTTTTTAGTTTTCTATAACTATAGTTAATAATATATTTGGGTCTACCTGACGTCATTTGGGAGCTACAGTTTTGTATCCCAATTTTAAATTTAGCACTAGTTAGCAATCACTTTCCCACTGACAGTATCTTCTGTAGGTCCCCAGACTGGGCTCTAGGCTCCAGCCATACCAAGGAAAACAAGGCAGCCCGAGGCTGGGGTGGGCAAATGCCAAAATTATGTCCCATGGGGTTGTTTTCTGAGGTAAACAACCGTGGTGTTACAACCTTGGTAGTTTCCTGGCTTTCTTCCCCAATTCATAAGATGATGTCGCCGGAAGAGGACAGGAGAGACTCAGAGACGCAGAGACCAGCTTTTAGAGCAGAGGATTTTCTTTGGTGGGGAGGTGTCAGACTTGTGCAATGCGTGATGCATTGCTGAGGAACGTGCACACACACACCCACACAAATGGCATTTAAAAAAATTTCTGACCACCCATATCGCGGCACACATCCTGATTTTTGCCCTCGTGACTGGGCCTTTCTAACCAGGGAAGCTGGCCCAATTCGTAGTCATGCGAGGTGAGGAGAGCTGTCTTCAGCGAGGACCCTGTCATAGGGAAACTGTTCTCCGCCTGACTTGGAGCCATAGACTTTGGCCGCCTCCTTCTTTTAGTCCCACACGGGCCTCTTAATGGTATTTGTAATGAGTTCAGCCAATGGAACATTTTAATCAGCTTCTGTATTCTTACAATTTGGGTGTCTTTGTTATCTTTGTCATTCTTACTGTGGCAAGGCTAAAGCAGGAGCCAAACATAAACCCAGCCCACTTCTTGACGGGCCCCAGTCATAGCATGTGTGTGACTTTATTGTCCTTTCTTACTTATCTGAGTGCGGAGGGTCTCGTGAAGAACCGTTATCACACAAGGAGCAGGCCCTGTCAGCTGCCCGCCCAACAGTCACGTCCTCCTTCTTCAGTGTTGACCACAGTAAGAAGGAAAGAGCTAAAAAAAAAAAAAAAAAAAGCACTGAAAAGGTAGGAATAAAAAGGCTGAATAAATACAAGTTGGGACTGGTCGAAGTCAATCATGGGAATCTTGAACCCCTTTGCTAGGGGTTCAATCTTGAGCTTACTTTTCAGCCTGCCTTGCTGTTTGAGACAGCCACGTGATTCAGTTCCCATGATGGGCACAGGACAAAATCTGGAAAATACCTCCTTCCTGGAGAATAAGAAGGGTGTTTTTCCTCTGCCCCCTTTTTCTCATCTTTGAATGCAGTATGAAGACCTAGTGCCTACGGCTGTGGCGGCCTAGCCATCTGTGACAGTGAGGTGACAGCACGAGGGTGAAAAGCCCCCAGGCTCAAGATGCTGTTGTTCAAGTGTGAAAAGGAACTAGATCCTGGATGACATTTTTGAGTTACCAGTCAACCCTAGAATTGCCCACTTTGGGAATCTTTCCTAAGAAGTAAGAAGATTTCTCATGGTTTAAGGCACTCTTTCTTGCAGGTGAACCTATCCTAATTGATACAGGCCAAGGATGGCCAGTGCACGAGAGGCTCAACTTTTCTGAAAGGCAGCGTCAATATCGTAGTAACCGCTAAATTACAAACCACAAACTCAGTGTCAGGAGTTGACCAGCTGGGTGAATAAGATGCATTTTTCTTTCAACTGGTGGAAGCTGATCCTTCCAGAAGATGGACAGATTAAGATGAGGGAGTGAGCAAAAGGAATCATCCGGAATCTGTATCCCATAATCCTTGAGCACAGTTAACGTGGCATACTTTTTTATACACATTTTTTAAAGATTTTATTTTTATTTATTTGACAGAGACAGAGGGAGGGAGACAGCACATGCAGGGGACTGAGCCATCCAGGTGCCCACTCTTTTTCTTAAAGATTTTATTCCATTATGAGAGAGAGAGAGAGAGAGAGTACAAGTGACAGCACAAGCAGAGGGAGCAGGAGAGGGAATGGGAGAAGCAGATCCCCACTGAGCAGGGAACCCCACATGGGGCTCGATCTCAGGAGCCCGATATCATGACCTGAGCCGAAGAAGGCAGCCACTTAACTGACTGGGCCACCCAGGCACCCTGTGGCATATTCCTTAGGCTTCTCTTAAGCCTGAAACATGTTTTTGTCTTTTTAAGATTTTATTTATTTATTTGTCAGAGAGAGAGAGAGAGAGAGAGAGAGAAATGCTGCACTAGTAGGCAGAGTGGCAGGCAGAGGCAGAGAGAGAAGCAGGCTCCCTGCTGAGTAAGGAGCCCAATGTGGGACTCGATCCCAGGACCCTGGGATCATTACCTGAGCTGAAGGCAGATGCTTAACCGACTGAGCCACCCAGGCATCCCTATGTATGTTTTTTACAACACCTAATAGAGAAAAGTGAACCTACATAGTATAGAAGCAGGGAGTCATACTCACAAATAGAGACCTCTCAGAGCGTTTGGTGAGCACTAAGGAAGAGCCTGAGATATGCCTTGAGCATGCGTTCACCCCGGAGCTGATGGTACAGAGTAATGCAAATTCAGGATCAAAGGAAATTAGAAATACCACTTGATTTCAGCTACTTTATAAGGAAACATTTCAGTTTCCATCGGTTTTTAGTGAGTGGTTATTCATTTTGCAAATTCATTCACTGATGGGTTTTTTTTTTTTAAGATTTTATTTATTTATTTGACAGACAGAGATCACAGTAGGCAGAGAGGCAGGCAGAGAGAGATAGAGGAGGAAGCAGGCTCCCTGCTGAGCAGAGAGCCCGATGTGGGGCTCGATCCCAGGACTCTGGGATCATGACCGGAGCTGAAGGCAGAGGCTTAGCCCACTGAGGCACCCAGGTGCCCCTCACTGACAGTTTTAAATGGTCATCGGCCTCACAGCATCTAAATTGTTGTTGGGTTTATACAAAAACTGAATTATGGAATCTCTTCAGGAATATGGTGTTAAGGAAAGTTCCTGAACTTTGAAGTCGGACCAACAAGAATTCAAATTTTCTGCTTTTAACTAGATGTGACCTTGGATATAATCCTTTACTCCTTTGAGCCTCATTTCTTAAATGAGGATAATAAGGCCCATTGCAAAAGACTGTTCGGTCATTTACGCGAAGAATGTAAAGTACAGATAATATGTACAGATAAATGGAAAGTACAACACATAGCAGGTGCTGATAACTAGTAGCTTCTCTGTCAGTTACGGTCTAATAGGAAATAGATGGAATATGCAAATTAGCATGTTTTAACACTTTTTTCCCCCTGACAAATGGATTTATTTCCAAAGGTACGTAGGGGAACCACATCTAGGAAAAATTCCCAGGTTAAACAAACGAAGCTGCTGTTCAAATTTAATTCACAAGGGTGTGTTTGTCACCTCATTGTTGTCTTAGCGAAAACCAGGAAACAACCCAGATGTCTGAGTATAAGACATTGATTACATTCGTACAGCTGAATACCATAAAACCAATAAAAATAGCATTGTAAAAGTAAATGTATTGACACCAAATATATTAGCAATATAGTGCTAAGTGGAAGAACATATTGAAAGATATTATGGAGAGCAGAATCTATTTTGTTAAAATTGTTTTTATAATCTCAATTTATATCTAGATATTATTTAAAACCAGACCTTTAAGATTTCCTTGGAATCTTTTGTAAAGATCCCCCCCCCCAAAAAAAGCCAGCCTTTTTTCAGTCCTCAAAGAGGTAGAAAGTTGATTTCATATCTTTGGAGGGGAACTGGGGGACTTGACCCTTAACATGACTCAGATGATTAGATGGGAATGGCCAGTACTGTTTGGTAATAGGCTGTCTGGAGTGTGTTTGCATCAGAGCTGTCTCTGAGACTTTGTAACTTCTTTGGGGCGTGGGTTCAAGGTGAGGGTGGAAAAGATACTATTGCCTGCCTGTGTGAATTTAGTGAGCACAGCCTTGCCAAGTGTTGCTTGTCCCTTTTCGATTAATCTCGGGCAGGATATCTAGAGCTGGGAAACTGAAAACTGCAGGAAGGACAGGAGGCAGGATCTTCCCTTTAGAACAGAGACTGTAAAGAGTAATTGGACTGGCCATGGTTTAGCTCAAAGGGGGCCAGATGATTGATGTCCGTGTGTGGAATTACTTAAGACAGAATAACCCAGAAAGCACAGCGGCTGGACTATTGTGATCTGTTCTCATTGTCTGGCTGGGGCCACACCTCTGAGGGCGGAGGGAGGAAGTTTCCTCTCCAGCAGAGGATGCAAACTAAACTGGCTGCAGGGTGACAAGCAGTAATGACAATGATTGGAAACACGCATGCCAAAGAGTGTTCGAAAGTTTTACTTGAATTATCATTTTAAATACTTAAAAACCCTATGGAAAAGATACTATTGTTTGTGTAATTTTGTAGATGGAAGAATCCTGTACAGAGAGGTTAAGGAACTTGTCCAAAGTTAAGGAGCCGGTGAGTAGCAAGGATGGAATTTGAACCCCCGTCTGGCTGCAGTCAGACTCTTACCTTATGGTCTGCTGCCTCTCTGAAGCGAGGGTAACGTCCTTGAGTAAAGCTGGCTGGACATGAGCAAAAGGGAGAAGGGGAACTGGGCAAACTGGGATGAATGTCCTGCCTGGACAGACAGCTACTGGTCAGCAACCGCTACTGTGGAAGAAGGTGGGCCCGGTGTTATCAGGTCCTCTGGGTTCTCAAGAGAAAACAGAAAAGTGGATTCCTAATTTTAGGGTACACTCCTAGCCAACACACACACACATGCACGTATGTGTACACACATGCTCATATTATCATGGACCAGTAATTTCTGTACCCTGTATTAAAGAGATTGGACATTTCCATGTTCAATCATTCCCCAAAAAGGAAAGAACTGAGTAGATGAACCTTAGATGGGAGGAAGGAAAAAAACTCCTCCATTTATTATGTTGTTATTTTAGGCAAGTTAATTTATGTCTCTGAGCCTCTGTTTTCTCATCCATAAATTGGAGGGGAAAACAGTATTATCTCATAGGGTTTAGGTGAGGGTTAACTGGGGTGACCAACTTTTTAAAGCGCCAACCTGGGACACAGCCATATCAGACTAAAATATATACAACATATAATATATATTATATTATAAATGCATGTAATAAACTTATTATATACAATGTATAATCATAATTGGCATAATTATGTTTTATTACTTTAACAAAAAATTTGGAAAAGAGGTGTTTATTTGAAATTATACATCATTCTGTATTATTTACTTTTGTTTTTTAAAAAAGATTTTATTTATTTATTTGAGAGCTAGCAGAGTGAGAGAGCATGAGTGGAGGGGAGGGGCAGAGGGAGATGGGAAAGCCGACTCCCTGCTAAGCAGGGGGCCGGATTCAGGGCTTGATCCCAGGACCCTGGACTCATGACCTTAACGGACTGAGCCACTCAGGTGCCCCTGTGTTATTTACTTTTAAATACTTTTAAATAGCATGTTATTGCTATTATTAACATAATTATGTTAATTAGAACAATAGCAATCTGTCCCAGCACCATTTGTTCAAAATACTACTCTTCACCCACTGAACAGTGTTGGCACCCTGGTTGAAAATCAGTCGCCCGTAGGTGCGTTGGTTTATTATGTATTATAAGACATATAAATGTAAGACTTTTTAAAAGAAACATGTACACCAATAGGACTAATTAGAGAAGTATTACTTATATGTAATTAAAATAATGATGACTTCTGTCCCATATTTTCACTGTTTTCCTTTTCCAATATTACTTACAAACTTTAGAACATCCTTTTTTTTTTTTAACATAATGGTAAAACTGAGCGGTAAAACTGAGCAGTAAAACATAAAATTGGACTTTGATTTGCAGTTTTGCTCTTACCAGGCCCACATGACTCTGAGTCTAGGTATTAGTCCGATGTGATGACATCAAGCTAAATGTCATCTTTTTTTTTTTTTTAAAGATTTTATTTATTTGACAGAGATCACAATTAGAGAGGCAGGCAGAGAGAGAGGAAGGGAAGCAGGCTCCCTGCTGATCAGAGAGCCCGATGCGGGGCTCGATCCCAGCACCCTGGGATCCTGACCTGAGCTGAAGGCAGAGGCTTTAACCCACTGAGCCACCCAGGCGCCCCATCTTTTTTTTTTTTTTTTTAAGATTTTATTTATTTATTTGACAGACAGAGATCATAAGTAGGCAGAGAGGCAGGCAGAGAGAGGGGGAAGCAGGCTCCCCACTGAGCAGAGTGTCCGATGCAGGGCTTGATCCCAGGACCCTGAGACCATGACCTGAGCAGAAGGCAAAGGCTTAACCCACTGAGCCACCCAGGTGCCCCGCTAAATGTCATCTTAACAAAAGCACGTGAACTAAGTAACTGAGGATTTACTTCCAACCAGCAGATTTTCTAACTTGTAGAAAGTAGTTTCCAGCTCTCTAAAAAGTCTATCCACATGTTTTCATAGGGTTGTTTGATGGATTAGTTCTTTGTCAATTAATTAGGTCCTTTGCATTAATGGATTCATCCTATAGGCCATCCAGGTCTTAAATACCCATCTTTTAAAAACTATTCTGAAACACATGAAATGCCATCATAATTTCAATCTTTCTTTCTCAGAGAAAATAGTTTTAAAAAGCACAGAGATAATCTGAACTTGTGAAAATGAAGGTGGAGTCCAATAAGTTACCAGGTAGTAAGGAAATTAAGAAGTCCTATTTAACTTGGTATCTTTTTCTGGTAGTGGGTTTTGTTTTTGTTTTTCCTTTTGCGTTCTGGAACAGTGTTATTTCCAAAAAAGGAGTCATTTTTCACTGTATGAGTTCTTGTCACAACTTACAAACTACATCAAACTCAGGAGCAATCAGTTCATCCTTTTCTAGCCTCTTCAGAGACTATCAATTTTAAAGAAGAAGCATATACATTTCTTTCTCTCTTTCTCTCTTTTCTTTCTTTCTTTCTTTCTTTCTTTCTTTCTTTCTTTCTTTCTTTCTCTTTTTAAGATTTTGTTTATTTATTTGACAGAGAGAGACACAGCGAGAGAGGGAACACAAGCAGGGCGAGTGGGAGAGGGAGAGGCAGGCTTCCCGCTGAGCAGGGAGTCTGACATGGGGCTTGATCCCAGGACCTCGAGAATCATGATCCCGGCCGGAGGCAGGAGCCTAACGACTGAGCCATCCAGGCGCCCTTCTATTTTACTGTAATCCCTTTTCTCTTCAATGTATTTCCAAATTAGAGAAGGATATTCTTCTTATCCCACACTTTGAAGATTTGATTTTTATGGGAGGCCAACATTTTAACCTCTTTTCTATGGAAGGCAGCAATGACAGCTGTCTTGTAGGCGAGGGTATAATGAGGCTATCTCCTTCCATTCTGTAAAATCAAAGATCTCATTAAATGCTTTTGTACATTTCGAGAACACTGAAAATGACTAAAATTTTTCATTATGAATGTTTCAATTTCACAGGTAAGCAAGTCACCTCTTGTTAGCAGTGTTATCTACAAAATGTGCAGATTCCTTAGAAGCTACAACGTCTTCGTTTTCTTTGGTAAGGTATTTACGGACTGAATGGAACTTGTCAAAACTTAAATCTTCACTGTCTGCTGACTATGTAGCTAGATGAGCAAAGTCTAGTTTGTTTCTGGACAAGATATCAACAACCTGTTGTCTTATATTTTCTCTGCTTCCATTAAAATCTTAGTAGAAATCAAGATGATGATTGAAACTCCAATTTTGAAATCAAAGGACCTTTTAGTTTCAGAGCTTTGAAGCATCATCTGATGTTCCCTAGAAGCAGGATGGTTGATAAGAACTGACAGAATTGGCTCTACACTTTAAGGGGCCAACACATCTGTTATGAAACTCCGCCCTTTTGTGTGCCCTTAGGACTTTTTGGCTGCAACTTTTGAATCAGGAAATGTAACTTCATTCAATATCATGGAGCAGTCAAGGTAACTATGATAATGTATTTGTTTCTTCCTGTGTTATATGCAAGGTAATTCAGCAGCCATGCTCTTCAAGTTAGCATTTGTGTCTTTGCGGGGGAGACAAAACATTTTTATTGATTTAGAAGTATTTGCCTGTCTCGTTCCAGATTTGTGAAGTTCGGTTTCTATATATGCTGTTACCTCCCCTCTCCACGGGGCCCAACCCCAAATACTGTGCAGTATGTTCTGTTCTAGTCACATAGCTTCCTAACCCAGTTGTATGTCTTTCCATTTATTATTTAAATAACACACTTTGCCCCATTATTTAGTGAAGTTTGGGTGATGTTAGCAATGGCATTGTAATCATTCTAATTCTCCTTATCTGAACTCTGAGAAAACATGGTCGCATATTCACAATGTGAAAAAATAAACTAGCACTACCTTGATAAAAAGCAAAACAATCCACGGGCAGTCAAGCACAAACTGTTAACAGTCATGATTACAACGCACTTAAGATGCACACTTCAGCTGCATCACTGGGAGTGAGGCAATGATGGGTGACCTGTGACTGCGGAGGGCAAGTCCATTGCCGACATCAGTGGACAAGGGGGAATCAACAGTAGCTACAAAAGATGGATGATCTATACTGTATCCATTTGACACTAGAAAGCAATGTTGCTTTCAGCCTCTATTCTTTGGGCCACTCTATGAGGTCTGTACTTTCCCTCCAACCTTGTACACCCATCACTGAAAATCAGGCCTTTTTTTCCCCCAGGGAGGAGGGGTTCTCCTGGGACCAGGATTTGCAATACTAAAATTGGGACCAGGGTGGTTGGTCACTTTAGCCAATTAAATAAGAAAATACACACAAACACTTAGCATGATGCCAAGGACAGAAGTGCTCACTTGGGGCCTCAAGGAAGTTGAGTCTGGACTTAAGGCACAGAGATGCTCGTTTTCCCAATAATGGGAATGAATTGGTCCTACCATGTGGAGGCAAGTAAGGAGATTGGGAAAGAGGTTCCCAATAAGGACTCGGAGACGAGTCTAGGCTTGTAGCTCTATTTTATTTGTTGTTTATGATTCTCCAACAAGCTGTATATAAACTTTAGCTAGGCTTTTTTATGAGGACCATCAGGAAGGGAGATAGCAGTGGGGCAGACAGACATCAGAGAAAGACCATGCTGGAGCTGTTTTTGACAAGGAAACTTAGAAAAAATTGGGGCACACTTTGAGTGTATTAAGTCCTTGCACAGTAGAATTGCCAGATAAAATTCAGGATACCCAGTTAAATATGAATTTCAGACAAACAGCAGTTCTTAAATATAAGTACTTCTCAAATATTGCATGGGAAATACTTACATTAAACCATTATTCATTGTTTATGTGCAATTCAAATATAACTGGGGATCTTGTTTTTGTTTTTTAACCGGGGATCTTGTATTTTTATTTGCTAAATCTAACAACTCTACTGATAGGCAAGTGGGAACTTAAGAAATGTAACTGATTTTTTTAATCACAATACGGCAAAACCCAGAGATAGTGATCAACTGACAGATAACTGAAAAGATAGAAACCAAATGTTAAAAATGGCTATCATTAAATCGCAGTATTACGGTGATTTTAATGTAACTTTTCTCATTTCTATTTTTTCTGACATTGTTCTATTAATATATAATTAAAACAGTATAGTTTCTGTGATGGAGAAATCTGAAGAACCACCTAAAGGATGCATGACTCAGAACTGGCTAGCTGTTATAATACTCAGCCCCCAATTTCAGTAGCTTAACCCCATGAAAATTTACTCCTTCTTCACATAAAGTCAAAATGGGTATTTCAGATCAGTGGGCAGCTCTCTTCCAAATGGGATTCAGGGACCTAAGTTACTTCCCTATTGTGTTGCCTCCATATTTAATCCAAAGTTGCCATGGGGTTGTTTCTACCTCCATTCCAACCAAGTCAAATGGGAAAACGAGCATGAAGGATTTTAAGTGAAGGAATATTGAGTGGAAAGATTTTTATGAGCCAAGGCTGGAAGTTCCATCATCAATTTGACCCACGTTCCACCGACCAGAATTCACAGAGCAGTTTATGTCACCAGAAACATGAATGAAAAACCTCAACTGAAGAAATGACATGTTCTTAGAATGTTTTATGGCTTTATGGCTAGTTGATAAAATTATTCTGAAAGTTATCTAGAAGGAAAAACAATGGTGAAAACAGTGAGACATTTCTCAAAAAGAAAAATGATGGGGTGCCTGGTGGCTCATTCGGTTAAGCATCTGACTCTTGGTTTCAGCTCAGGTCATGATCTCAGGGTCATGAGATCCAGCCCCACTTCGGCTCTGTGCTTGGTGCAGAGTCTGCTTGAGATTCTCTCCCTTCTCTCCCCCTCCGCCCCTCCCCTCCTCATTCTTTCTCTCTCTCTTTCTCAAATAAATAAAATCTAAGAAAGAAAGAAAGAAAGAAAGAAAGAAAGATGGATGGATGGGGGCACCAGGGTGGCTCAGTGGGTTAAGCCTCTGCCTTCGGCTCAGGTCATGGTCTCAGGGTCCTGGGATTGAGTCCTGCATCGGGCTCTCTGCTCAGCAGGGAGCCTACTCCCCCCCCCCCCCCCCCCCTCTCTCCCTCTCTGCCTACTTGTGATCTCTCTCTCTCTCTCTCTCTCTCTCTGTCAAATAAATAAATAAAATTTTGAAAAAAGAAAGAAAAAGAAAAATGATAATGATGGGGTACTTTCAGTATCATATATGAGTACATTAAAAGTTTACGATATTGAAATCAGAATAAAATAATCAAAAATAGACACACACACAGAGAATAGAGTTCAGAAAGTGACGTAAGTAGAAAGTTAGAAGTTGCTTTGAGTAGAATAAATGGGCTTTCTTTCCAAAGCCAGTATGTGACATCCATTCCCTTTATTTTTTTAAAGATCTTATTTATTTGAGAGAGAAAGTGAGAGAGCAAGTGGGGCAAGGAGGATCAGAGGGAGAAGCAGGCTCCCTGCTGAGCAGAGACCCTGACTCGGGTCCCGATCCCAAGGACCCCAGGATCACGATCCAAAGGCAGACACTTAACCTTAACCGACTGAGCCACCCAGGCGCCCACTTAAAGGGCCCTACTTGGAGGCTGCACTAATTTCAGCCTCAATGAATTGTTCACAGTTTTCACTATCTGTTAGCCAATACCTCCATCCAGCCCTTATTGCCCATTTATCTAACAACAGGGAGAAGCCACTTGCTTAAACTTGGGAGAAACATTGTTCCGTATCTTGATGTAGGTGGTGGTTACACAAGTATTTACCCACGTAAGAATACATCAGGCTGTACATTTAAGATTTGTTCACTTTATTTTATATAAACTATACCTCAAAGAATGATTTAAAAAAAAAAAGAAAAAGTAGAATGACCTTTGAGCATTTATAACCAGGGGATGTGATTAAGTCTGGATAACTAAGGAGGCTTTTCTGAGGAAGTAACATATGAGCTAGAATGTGAAGTGTGAGTTGCCGTGAAGCAGGCAGGAGAGGGCAAGACAGACCTGGACAGAAGGGCCAGCATGTATAAAGGCCTGTCTTGTTAAGTGTTTTGTAAAGGCACGCATCTATATTGTCTTTTAGAACTTTTTATAGAGTTCTAAAATTCTAAAAAAGTTCTAAAAAGTTCTAAAAATGTCTTTGACATTTAGAGTCTTAACCCACCTGATGCTAATTTTTGTGTATAATGTGAAGTATGGGCATAATTTTATTTTTCCTCATATAAATAACCAATTATCCCAGCCCTGTTTATTAAAAAATTTATCCTTTTCTACTGATCCATTATATACCAAGTTTCAGTATTTGTCTGAGTCTCTCTGGGCTTTCTTTCTATTCAAGTAAACTTTTTGTCTACATCTCCACCAAAGGTAGCACTGTCCTTAACTACTGGAGCTGTAAAAGGACTCTTCATATCTTGTAGGTACGTCTCCCCATCGTGAAGTTTTCTACAAAAGTGTCTTGGCTATTTTTGGCTTTTCTATAAACATTTTAGAATTAGCTTTTAAGATTATAAAAGCATTTATGGGATTTTTGATCGGAATTACATTGAATAAATATATCTATTTGGGAGAGAACTGATATTGTTATGATACTATCTTCCAATTCATGAACATGATGTATCTATTCTTTTATTTGTATCTATTCTTTTATGTATCTATTCTTTTATTTTATTTTTATTTATTCTTTTAATTCATTAAAGGTTTATAATTTTTTTCAGTGAAGGTGTTGTATGTCCTTTGGTAGCATCATGTCATTTATGAATTATGACAATTTTATTTCTTTCTTTATAATACTTATACATTTATTTATTTCCTTGCCTTACTGTGTTGGCCTGGGAATCCAGAACAATGATTAATAGGAGTAGTAATAGATAACCTGGGTCTTGTAATAAATCTTAAGAAGAATGCTTGTTTCAGAGGTAAACATGATATTTGTTGTAGGTTTTTAATATATTTTAAAATTTTTAATATATTTTAATATGATATTTGTTGTAGGTTTATTTTTTTTGGATCAGGAAGTTTCCTTCTATTTTTAGTTTGTTTTTTTTTTAATTAAAAAAATTTTTTTACAGATTTTTATTTCTTTATTTGAGCGAGAGAAAAAGATTGAGCACAAGCAGGGTGAGGGGCAGAGAGAGAAGCACACTCCCACTGAGTAGGGAGCCCAATGCGGGGCTCAATCCTGGGACCCTGGGATCATGACCTGAGCTGAAGGCAGATGCTTAACCAACTGAGACATCCAGATGCCCCTTTATCTAGTTTGCTAACAAGTTTTTTAAAAGTTATGAATGAGTGTTGAAATTTAACCAAGTAACCCTATAGCTTGACCTGGTTATATGGTCTTCTTTAATCTGTTAATATAGTGAATATCAATTAATTTTTAAATGTTGAACAAATGTTGCATTACCAGGATAAATTAAACTTAGTCATAATGTAGTATCTTTTTTTATATGTTGCTAAATTCAGTTTGCTGGTATTTTATTTAAAAATTTTAAATCCATATTCATTATTGAACATTACCTATAATTTTCTTTCTTGTGTTCTCTTTCTTGGGTTTAATTATCATGATTATACCAGTTTCTAAAAATAAATTGAAGAGTATTCTCTCTTTTGTAAGTTTCTGGAAGAGATGGCTTAAGATGGGATTATCTATTGCTTGATTGCTAGGTAGAATCCAACACAATCATTCAATAGGATCTTGTTGATTTTCTGTCTAGTAGTTCTATCAGTTTCTATGAGGGGCTGTTTAAGTCCCTTGCTGTAATTTTGGTTTGTCTGTTTCTACTTTCAGCTAGATCAATTTTTGCTTCATGTAATTTGAAGCTCTGTTGTTGAGTCCATACACATTTAAGATAATTATATCTTCTATTAAGAGTTGAATTGTGTCCCCCAAAAGTTATGTTGAAGTTATAACCTCTGGTATCTGTGAATGTGACCTCACTTAGAAATAGATGTAATCAGGTTATAATGAGGTCATACTGGATTAGGGAGGGCTTTATAAAAGAAAAAATTGGACACAGACAGACACAGGGGGAAGACAGCCATGTGATGACAGAGGCAGAAATTGGAGTAATACATCTAAAACCCAAGGAATGCCAAAGATTGCTGGCAAACACAAGAAGCTAGAAGATGAAAAGGAAGATTCTCCCCTACAAGTTTCAGAGGGAGCATGGCCTTGCCAACATCTTAATTTCAGACTTCTACCCTACAGAACTGTGAATAATAAGTTTATATATATATATATATATTTTAAAGATTTATTTATTTATTTGACAGAGAAAGAGAGCACAAGCAGGGAGAGCAGGAGAGGGAGAAGCAGGCTTCCCTCTGAGCAGGGAACCCGACATGGGGTTCCATCCCAGGACCCTGGGATCATGACCTGAGCCAAAGGCAGATGCTTAACTGACTGAGACACCCAGGTGCCCCAAATTTATATTGTTTTAACTCACCCAGTTTGTGGTCCTTTGTTACAGCAGTCTTAGGGAACTAATGTATCTTGCTAGCGGACTGATCCTTTATCATTGTGTAATATTTCTCTTTGTCTCTAGTAATATTCTTTGCTTTGAAATCTACCTTATCAGATATTAATGAAGCTACTCCTGGTTTTAGATCAATGTTTGCAAGATAAATCTTTTTCAATCCTTTTACTTTCAACTCCTACCTATTTTATTGAATTTGAAGTGAATTTCTGGTACACAGCACATTTTTGAGACATGTTTATTTATCCACCCACTTATCTCTGTCTTTTCATTGGTATATTTAGACCATTTACATTTAAGATGATTATTGTTAATGTTTAAGTCTGCAATTTTATTATTTTTTTCTGTTTCCTCTAGTTCTCATTCGTTTCCTTTTCTTGCCTTTCTGTGGGTTATTTGAACATTTTTTAGGATCCTATCTTATTTATAGTGTGTTTGAGTGTGACTCTTTGTATACGTTTCATACTGGCTGCTCTAAGTATTATAAATAAGTGACTTATATCCTACTGGTATCAACATTTGAGCACTTCAAGTGAAGTTTGGAAACTTTACTTCCATTTAGGTGTCTTGAGTATCAGATGGTGTTACAATTTTTGTTTCAGTCATCAAATATGATTTCTAGGGATGCCTGGGTGGCTCAGTTGGTTAAGCATCTGCCTTCAGCTCAGGTCATGATCCCAAGGTCCTGGGATCAAGCCCTGCATTGCACTTCCTGCTCCGTGGGGAGCCTGCTTCTTCTCCCTCTCCTTCTGCCTGCTGCTCCTCCTGCTTGTGCTCTTTCTGTCAAATAAATAAAATCTTCAAATATGATTTCTAAAACTCATGAACAGAGGGACAGTCTACTGTGTGTACCCATATTTCTACTCTTCCCATTATTCTTTATTCTTTCCTGATGCTCCAAGATTCCTCTTTTATCATATCTTATCTCTCTGAAGAAGTTTCTTTAGCTAATCTTTAAGGTCGGTCTGCTAGAGGCAAATTCTTATTTTTCCTTCCTTCAAGGGTGTCCTTATTTCCTCTTCATTTCTGAGGGGTAGTTTCACAGGATATAGAATTCATGGTTGACAGTTCTCTTCTTTCACTACTTGAAAAATTCATCACTTCCTTCTGGGCCTGCATGTTTTTTATGAAACATCTGCTGTCATTAGATTTGGTTTTCTTTATAGGTAACACATCATTTGAAGCCACCTTGGCCCCTCTGGCCAACCTAGTAGTTTCCAGGCTGGTACCATTAGCCCTTGTGATTAACTAAAACTTTCTTTGCATATCTATAGATTATGCATTCTTTCCTAAAACAGAGCTCTTTTGCATATCACCAAATTCTCTTGCATAACGACCCCTACTCAGGCACCAAGGAACCAGACCACCCTTACACAACCTCCAAGCACTGAGATAATGTCTGTAGCTGGCACCATTGAGTCTGCACATAATCAAGAAATGTTATGGATCACTGCCTTCCTGTTAATGAATAACTGCCCTAAACTCCTTTAAAAGCCCCTGAGCCAGCCAGAAATCTTTAAGTTGGTCTTTGGACAAGAGACCCCCTTCTCCCCAGGTGGCAGGCCCCTTGAATAAAGTTCATATTCCTTTCCAACCAAAATTTATCACATGACGGGGTGCCTGGCTGGCTCAGTGGGTTAAAGCCTCTGCCTTTGGCTCAGGTCATGATCCCAGGATCCTGGGATGGATTCCCACATCAGGCTCTCTGCTTAGCGGGGAGCCTGCTTCCTCCTCTCTCTCTGCCTGCCTCTCTGCCTATTTGTGATCTCTGTCTGTCAAATGAATAAAATCTTTAAAAAAAATTTATCACATGAGTATTAGCTTTTTGAATGATGGGCAGTTGAACTTGGATTTTGGTAATACTTTCTTTCTGTTTTCAAGATTTTTTTTCTTTTTATTCAGTTTCCAGAAGTTTAATTATGCTGTGTGTTGGAGTAGACCTCTTCGGATTTTTCTATTTGCGATTCACTCAGCTTCTCGAATATGTAGGTTTTTGTCTTTCACCAAATTTGGGACATTTTTAGCTGTTATTTCTTTGAATATTTTTTTTTTTTAGATTTTTTTTTTTAATTTATTTGACAGACAGAGATCACAAGTAGGCAGAGAGGCAGGCAGAGAGAGAGAGGAGGAAGCAGGCTCCCTGCTGAGCAGAGAGCCCGATGTGG
>NW_019154104.1:3087844-3106173 GCF_002288905.1 Enhydra lutris kenyoni
TGTAGGCAGAGAGGCAGGCAGAGAGAGAGAGGAGGAAGCAGGCTCCCTGCTGAGCAGAGAGCCCGATGTGGGGCTGGATCCCAGGGTCCTGGGATCATGACCTGAGCCGAAGGCAGAGGCTTTAACCCACTGAGCCACCCAGGCGCCCCTTCTTTGAATATTCTTCCAATCCCACTTTCTCTCCTATCCTTCTGGGACTCTGATAATTTGAATGTTTGCATTGTCTCAGAGGTCCCTGAGCCCCTAAAGCACTACTGCCCCCCCACACTCTATTTTACCTCCTGTCATACTGGGTAAGTTCTATTGATTTGTGTTAAAATTCGCTTCTTCTATCCTCTGTCACCTCCATTCTACTCTTTAATCCAGCAATATAAAAGAATTCTTTTATTGCATTTTTCAGTTCTATAATACCAGTGTTTCTTTTTTTATAACTTCTATTTCTTAGAATTTGCAATGTTTGTTAAAGCATTTTATAATGGCCTCTTTAAAAATCCTTGTCGGAGAGGTGCCTGGGTGGTTCAGTCAGCTAAGCATCTGCCTTGGGCTCAGGTCATGATCCTAGGGTCCTGAAATCAAGCCCCACATCTTTTTTAAAAAAGATTTTATTTACTGAGACGGGGAGAGAGAAAAAGAGAGAGAGAGAGTTTATCGAGGAGGAGGGGCAGAGGGAGAGTGAGATGAGCAGGAAGCCTGATGTGGGGCTCGATCCCAGGACCCTGGGATCATGACCTGAGCCAAAGGCAGAGGCTTAACCAAGTGAGCCACCCAGGTACCCCAATTTTACCTAAGTTTTCAAAAGTGCTATCAAAAAGTTTTCATTTTGTTGTCTTTTTGATCTCTGTGTTATAACATTTTTCTTATTTCTTATTTTGTTTATTTTCTTTTTTTCCTGGTAATCTTTGCTAAAGGGTTCTTTTTTTTTTTTTTTTAATATTTTAAAGTAATCTCCACACCCAACATGGGGCTTGAAATTTACAACCCTGAGATCAAAAGTCACATGCTCTACCAACTGAGCCAGCCAGGTGTTCCAAGAGTTACCTATTTTGTAAGTCTTTTTGAATAACCAGTTTCTACCTTTGATGAATCTTTCAATTTTATATTCATTTATTAATTTCCTACTCTCTGCCTTTCTTTGGGTTTGTTCTCAATTCTTTTCCTAACTTCTTAAATTGGATACTTGGCTCATGAATTTTCAACCTTTATTCTTTCCCAGGATATATATCTTTCATGACTATAAATATCCCTGTGAGCCCAGCAGTATTACATAGAAAGCTTTGGTATATAACATGTAGTCCCTTACAGAGAAGGGATGCAGACTTCACCCAAAATTTGACTTTGATGTTGAAACTGATGATATCACACATGTATGTACTAAAGAGAGTATGAAAAGGTTCATTACTCACATAATGAGGTTTTCTGGGGAGTAAGGCAAGCTTCATAGTGGCTCCAAAGATGGCTTGAGAGAGTAGGAAGGGGCAACTGGCTTGGGACTTTATGGTGGTTAATGGGTAGGGTTGAGGTAAGAGCTCCCTCATGTAGACTGGAGCTTATGTGGCTTCAATGTCTTATTAGCACCAGAGGAGGGAGGAAACATCCAAGCTTTCTTATCTGCTTGCCCAGCAGCAGGACAGAAGGGGAAGGAGTGGGGGGGGGGGGCTGAAAATTGTCAGCAAACTTTACCAGTGGAGTCAGACTCTTTATTTCACTTAAAATTACCATTATAATTGATTTCTAAATATTTTTATTACTATCATGACTTCTTTGAGTTGTTTAGAAGTATGTATGTATATTCTAAAATATCTAAATACATGGTGTTTTTGCTGTATTAAAAAATTTCTAACTAAATTGTATTGCAGTTGGAGAATGTGGTAGTATGGTTAATTTTCATATAAGTTTCATGTGAATTTGAAAGGAATTTTAATTCTCCAAATCTAGAGTGCAAGGTCTGATATATATCCCTGAGCTCAAATATTTTTAGTTGCTTCTCTCTGCTTGTTTTAAAGATTATCTTTTTCTTCATTGCTATAGTTTCACCACAACTTGTCAAGTATAAATTTTCTTTAATTTATTCTATTTGTGATTCACTGGGCTTTGTGTTTCTAATAAAATCTGGAAAATTCTGTGTCATTATCTCTTTGAAAATTGTCTCTTCCTTTTTCTCTGTTATTTCTGTATTTTACTTTGAATAGATGCTTGTTAGAACTTGTAGCTCTAGGCTCCTTGTCTATATTTCTTTCATTTTTCCATTTTCTGGATAATTTGAATTCTGGGTAATTTCTTTGAATGTATTTTTAAGTGCACTAATTTTCTTGAAACTGTTTTAACTCATTTCACTGAGTTTTATCAGTCTAAGTATCATGTTTTCCATTTCTAGAAATTCTGGCTGGTTATTTTCCAAATCTTAGTGGTCTATCTTCAAATCTTTTATTCTTTGAATATATTTTAAGCTTAAAAACTTTCTTTGAATATATTAAGGATGTTTATTTTATAATCTATATATGACAACTTGAATATTTTAGGTCTTTGGGGTCCTAATAGTACTGTTGTTTCTTTGGCTGTCACTTATGGGGCCTTATTTCTGTCCTATGATGTTTTTCCTGGAGCTCTTTATTTATTCATTTGTTTGTTCACTCATTCATTTATTCATTTACTTTAGAATCTTTGGGAATGCTTTGGGATTTGGTTGAAGTTGCATTCCAGCAAAGATTGCTTTTCCTTCTACTAGCTGCTTAAGGGCACTATACCAATCTGGACGACCTTAAATTAAATTTTCTACTGAAAGTTTTTAGAGATTTCTAGGGGTCACATAGATTGTATGAATTTGGCTTCAAACCTACTTTGGGTTTGCCTGTTATTATAACTTTTCACGGGAGATTACCCACTTCTCCTTTGTTACAAGTTTGAGACAAGTAATTACCCTCTTTTTCCTTTTCATAGCAGGTTTGTTTCTGATTTTCCCCTTGGGGTCTAGCTTTATGAAGAGATCTTCTGTTAGACTTCTGAGGTCCAAGACTTTACTTCCTGTTCCCTTGCATAATACAGGCATTCAGGACCCCAAAAATCAAAATCTCCAGGGATTAGGAGAAACCATTAGGGGGAAGGAGGACTTGAGTTCTCTCTTACTTCTTGGGAGTTCCTCCTAGTATTATTTTTGGCCTCTGTCAATCATTTCACTTGTCTCAACTCAGAAAAGCTTTAAACAAAAAATTTTAATAGACTTTTTTTCAGGGTAGTTTTAGGTTCACAGCAAAACTGAGCATCCAGTACAGAATGTTCCCACATACCTTCTGCTTCCACCCCACACACAACCTCTCACTTCTCTAATGGATCTAAGAAGAGTTGTTAATTTTTCAGTTTGTTCAGCGTTTTCCCTGTTGTTGGGACAAAATGAAACTCCAAGCTCCCCACAGGCTGAACCAGAAACCAGAGTTTTTCTTTTCTTTTTTATGGTTTCTCAATGGTCTCCCCACATCTCCTGTTAATTTTTTTTTAAAAATGTTTTATTTATCATTTTAATTATTGCAGTCTAAAAGGGATATTCCAGGTATCTCTTTGGCCAAACTGTCCAAAATGGAAATCCTTCTTGTTTTCTTTTGAAGCAGAACTGCTAGCTTTCCAATTTGGAAATTTATACTTCAGCTCTCCAATTTATACTGCAACCATTAAACTTTGAGAGTTCTTGTTTTTCCACACACTGACCGAGGCATACCTTCAAAAGTCCTAGTCTGAGCATCTTTTCATGTATTGCTTATTTGTATCTCATCTTTATCTAAATGCCTACTTTTACTGGGATGTTAGTCATTTTATTGATTTGTAAGAGCTTGTTTGCCATATCTTGTTAGTCACATCTTTTCCCCAGGTAGTCAGCTTCTGGTGTCCTTTTTAACTTAAATTTGATGTATTTCATATTCCTAAGTTCCAACCCAAGAATTCTAATTCACCAGGTCTGCAGTAAGCTCTAAGAATATGTATTTTAAAAATACTCAACTGTTACTATGAACCACATCCTGCAAAAAATACTAACAGGTACTACTGGTCTCATCTCGTTAGGTAAATCAAATAAACGTACTGTGACTCCAAGTCTGGTATTCTTCACATGAAACCAGTTATATATTTCTGACCCCATTTTGGTTCTTGCTTCCTTCTTTCCCCATCCAGTTGTCATAAGAGACTACTCAGTACTACAAACATGAAAATCCTGCAGCAGACAAGAGAAGTGTAAGTTGCTTTTCTAGCAGACATGTAGTCATTAAGACTCCGGACTTTGGCATCAGACAGATCTGGGTTCCAATCCTGACTGACTGGATTATTTTTCAGCGGCTGTGTAATCTTAGCCATGTTACTTAACCTCTTTATGCCTTAGTTGTCTCTCTGGTAAAGTGTATATATTCAAGACACTTAATCTCATAGTTAGAATAGGGATTAATGAAATAGTATTTGGAAAGCAGAGCCTTTGAAGCATAGCAAGTGACCAATCACTAAATAGTAGCACTTCTGTGTTATTTTTTGGTGAGCTTATGAGAATTTGCTCTAATTTTTGTACCATGGTCGGGGCTACATGTCTGCCTCAGATGCAGGTAATAAAGGAATATATTATCTGGAGAGAGTTAAAAAACAACTGAGTGAAAAAGTTGGCCTGCTTTTTTAAATTTTTTTTTGGCCTGCTTTTTATTATTACTATAAATCTGTAATCCTAAACGAGGTCAGTGATAAGTATTCCTCCTCAAATACTTTTTTGGTTGGACTAGGTTCTAAACAATTGCTGTGGCTAATTGCTAAGTTTTTAATTATATATATAACCCTCGTGTGAGCATTTTTGTTGCTTATTCTTTAGTAAATACTGCATTCTAAACATGGAGGTTAATAATGAGAGCGCTGGCCCTAGGCATTCAGTCTTAGCTACCTGCAATCATTTTGAAAGTAAGTTTATAAAGGTTCATAATCATTCAAACTAAATATGGTTGCAGTTTGTGTCTCCAATTCATGATGCCACACATTCTAGTGTTTAAACAAAAATTCAAATAAATAATGACAGCACAGTGATTATAAAGACAGACACATTACTTCCACATTTAGAGATAGAATAATATAGAGCTATCTCAAAGTTGCTAGAACTCATCCTGAAGAAATACACAGGCAGTTTTGCAATTTTTGGATTTTGCTACGAAATTGAATTCTTATGAATCTCTGCTTATCCTCTTGTTTAAAACTTCTCTTCGCTAGTTTATCTTGCTTCGTGTCAAAACTTTCAAAGTTAAAATAAACAAAAAGTTAATAACAAGTTAAACTGTCCATTAGACTTGAGTATGTGAAAATGAATTGAGAAAGCCACTGACAAGTCTGCAGAAGGCTCCAACGGAAACTGTAATGTTGTTACTCATTACCGTGATTGCCCAATATGTGGGCATAAGTTTTACTATATTTTTTCAAATATATACATATACGTATATATATGTATGCATTTAATAAGTGTTAACCTACTACTCTCTTTTGTACTGCCCTATATATTTTACCTTTTAAAACTTTTTCAATTGTAGGGTTACTTATGAGAAGTTCAATAAAAGAAAATTTCCTCTTTCCCTTTTTGGAAATGGAATTTTTGCTTATTTATTTATTTTTACTGACATGATGTATTATGACGTTCAATAAAAGAAAGGGTGGCTCAGTGGTTAAAGCCTCTGCCTTCGGCTCGGGTCGTGATCTCGGGGTCCTGGAATCGAGTCCCGCGTCAGGCTCTCTGCTCGGTGGGGAGCCTGCCTCCTCCTGTCTTTCTCTGCCTGGCTCTCTGCCTACTTGTGATCTGTCTGTCAAATTAAAAAAAAAAAAAAACTAAAAAAAAAAAAGAAAATGTTCATTATTTACATTTTTTCTGGTCATTATTATTTATTTCATTTCATGATTATTTCTAAAAATAACTTTGTCATAAAGAGGAAGAAATGTTAATAATAATAGTAATAATAATAACCTACTCCAGCTGTCAAATACACTAGATAGAACACTGGGTTTGATCCAAAACTAAGTGAGTCTATTTTCAGGGCAGTCCAGTAAGTTTTGCCCATCAAGCTTCAGGATTCTCACCTTACCCTCCTCTCTTTCTGCTCATTCTACTTTCTCCTCTCTTCCTCCTGGTTGCCACTCCCAACTCTGAAGTGCTAGTTTAATATGATGGATGCACTGATAGTGAAAGTGACTCGTGGTGAATTCATCAGAACAGGCTGCACAGGAAACTGAATGAAAGCCAGTGTATCACAAACCAGAAGACCAGGAAAGGTCAGAAAAGGACGCTTTATCAGGTAGAGTGCTGGGCTCAATTTCCTGTTGTGAGGACTATGAATGGGGTGGATCTCAGTGTCTCCACAAACTCTTTAAAGGAGCAGCCCCCCATGGGGAAATTGATGGTGGGGTGGAGAGTGGGGGAGGTTAATGATGTGGGAGAGGAAAAGAGAATGGAAACAAAATGCAGCATTAGAAATGTAAGTGCTTTTTCAAAAGCATAATGATACAAATTCCTTTAAAAAAAAAAAAAGAAAGATTTTATTTATTTGATAGAGATCACAAGTAGGCAGAGAGGCAGGCAGAGAGAAGAGGAGGAAGTAGGCTCCCCACGGAGCAGAGAGCCCAATGTGGGGCTCGATCCCAAGACTCCAGGATCATATCCTGAGCTGAAGGCAGAGGCTTTAACCCACTGAGCCACCCAGGTGCCCCGCTTTTTTTTTTTTTTTTTTTTTTGCTAATGCTTTCTTGTCCTGGAAATTGACAGGGGTGCCACATAACCAGATCAGACTAAAATAACAGAAAAACTAAGTATGTATGGATCAAAGATATTCCTGGAAAATTCAAAAAAAGAAATTAAAATAGTAATAAATATGTAAATAAAATATTATAATGCTAATAACATGAAATATTCACCTCCTTACAACTTAAGAAATATGAATGAACAGAAAATCAACTTGGCAAAGATTTAAAAAGTCACCAAGTATTGGCATGGTAAAGACAGAAAAATAAATAATTAATATGTTATTTGTGAAGTATAGTTTGGTATACACTTCCTGAAGAATTTACAATATTTAGCCTCAAAAATCTATATTCATTTAAAGCCAGCACTTACATCTATATAATTTGTACGGAGAAAATAACTATAATTTTTGATAATGATTCAACCCTATGTAAATTAATTACACCATTATTACTTATAATATAGAAAATGTGAAAATTCCTTAACTATCCAAAAATAGTGGTTTGGTTAGATGTATTATGTCTTTTGACTGGAAATTTATCCAGTGATTAAAAATTATGTGCTATCACATATTTAAGGACATGAAAATTATACTCTTAAGTAAAAAAACAAATCACTAAACAACTATTATCCCCTATGCTTAGAAAAATAACTGGGCAAATGTATACTCAAGTAGAAAAAGAAACTTTATTCCCTTCTTTCACACCCCCTTCTTGCTCTTCCCCAATCCTGAGGAGGAGCTGCTAATATCTTGTCAAATTCTGGGATTCTGTTTGGGCCAGTTACTGACTGGTAGCCCTGGTGTATTAAAAGGTCTTAGGCGTAGCTCCTTCTCTCTTGCTTCCTATTGCCCCCATGTGGTAGGATTGGTAAATTGAGCCAAGCTCGGCTTGGACTAATCAACTGAATAATTCACCTAGTCTCTCTCCTTCTTTTTAAAAATTATTTACACTCAATTTATTTAACACATACTTTATTATTAGTTTCAGAGGTAGAATTCAGTGATTCATCAGTTGCATGTAACGCCCATTGCTCATCACTTCAAGTGCCCTCCTTAAGTCTTTATACTCATCATTGCTCAGGCCTCCTGTACCTTGTGGTGATCTAGAGAATGGAAGATCCCAAGGAATGGAACTGGGCTTGGGAAGAAGTGGAAACTCTGCTAGGTTTATAGGGAACAGGTGCCATGGCTACTCTTCAAGGTACCCAAGGTCCAGGCTGCTTGTCTAAACCACAAAGCAAGGGAGAAGATTAAGAGATAGAATCAGTTATTCAAAGGCATATGAAAAGAAAGCTCAAGGAGTGGAAACCTTTTTGTAGCCAGACTTTGTCCAACCCACAGTAATAAATGGAAGTAAACATCTTAGGGGTTTTTGTTTTTGCTCTACGTCCATCTTTTCTTAACTCTGATAAAAGCACCATGACTTCTTCCCACTGGGGTTTTTAACCTGCATATAGCTGAAGTCTTTCCTGGCTTTGGAATTTTCACATTCACTGAGACCCATGCATTCCTCTGTCCACAGTACTTTATTTGAGATGAGAATGTGCACACAATGGGAGGGCGTTTCCTTGGAACTAGACGCCATGTTTGGAGCACTGAAATGAACTGCAACCCTAAAGCCTGGAAAATCCGTGTGCATGAAAACAAGCTATGAGCAGCTGTCTAGGAAAAGTAGAAACACTTGTTAAACATCAACACCTGGTACATAGTAAGATATGCCATCAAAGGAATACCAACACAGCCAACGGAAAAACACAGACCCTCAGGGTATTATTTGGTTTAAGCACTAAAGTTTGATCACTGTCAGAAAGAGTGGTCACAGGTGGAACTGAGGGTGTCTTTTCCTTACTGTTTCTTTTCTTTCTTTCTTTCTTTTTTTTTTTTTTGGAGTGGGGACACATTTTCCAGGGCATAAGTCAGATGGCTAATAACAGAGTAGGATGCTTAGTGTAGGATCTGGTCAAGTGTAATAATTCAGTTATGAGAGTAAAAAAGCAGAAAGGGCAATGATGTGGACAAAAGGCAAATTCTAGGGACTATCAAGATATAAAAACTCAGAAGGCTAAACTTATGTTCAAGTCTATGAGGTCAACTTTGGGTTTAAAATGAGATATAAAGACAAAGGTAAGAACCTGAGTATACTCTGGATTCAAGTAAGAAGTAAAAACAAGGAAATGGACAAAGTAGGAAAGGGCTAAGGTAACTGTCTGGACTGGAAAATGCTGAAGATTCTATATATGAGATGAAAGTCAGTGATAGGTCATTGTAGTTTAAAGGGTCATAAACAAACACCAGTTCTTTAATGGTCTTTCTAGAGTACCTGCTCAAAAGTAACAGAATTAAAAAAAAAAAAAAAAGAATGAAAATAAATAAAAGTGAGAGAATAAATAAAAAAGTAAAAAAAAAAAAAAAGGAAAATTCAATTCCATACTTGACAGTTTGGTGAACTATCTATCCAGTTCCATGCTCATAGTGCAAACTAATTTAAACACCTTGATAGTTGTTTTTTTTAATCCTCCCAACTTTTTATATAATATAGGTGTCCTAGCAAGAAAGTAATGGAAATTATCCAAGACCAAAGTAGAGTAAAAAACAAAAAGATAAATACTATATGGTAGGTGAAAAATCCCTAGACATTAGAGTAAGACCTATCCTATACCTAATCAGAGTTTCCAGACAGAATTGGTAAAGGAATACTCCTAGAGATGCAGGCTGAAAGTTTTCCAGACTGATGAAAGATAAGAACATTCAGATTAAGATTTCTAAATCCTACACTGGATAAACTAGACTTCCACACTGAGACATACCGCAGTGCACTTAGAGAAGAGCAAAGAAATGAAGAATGTGAAAGAAACTAGGAAGAAAGGCGAGTAGATACAGAGTAATGGCAGTTTTACAAACAGCTGAATTCTTAACAACAGTGGTACTGGCTGGCCATAAGAA
The DNA here is from genome assembly GCF_002288905.1 of Enhydra lutris kenyoni. NCBI lineage: Eukaryota > Metazoa > Chordata > Mammalia > Carnivora > Mustelidae > Enhydra > Enhydra lutris. The sequence goes on from NW_019154104.1 coordinate 3,097,525, forward strand.
AGGGGAATCACACCTTCAAAATCGGAGAAGAAAACCTAGTATTGAGTACCGAAGAGAATTCTCACTTAGAAGAAAAGGGGTGAAATAAAACCTTTTCAGACAAAAATAATTTGCTACTAACAGACTCAGTTGAAGGACTCTAAAGGCTTTATGTCACACACACACACACACAAAAAGAAACTGAATTTAGTAAGAAAATGTGATACGGGAGATTAAAGTAAACATACGAAGGAATCTAAATAAATACTGACTGGAGAAAACAGCATTAAAATAATATCTAATTTGGGAGAGGATTTAAAAAAATATGTCCTGGGAAATACAGAAGTTCAGAAAATTAGATTTAAAGTTTCCTAATGCCCTTATATTATGATAAAAGAGGCTAATGTTAACAACTTTGTATTCCGTTGCAGACAGTAACGCTACTCCTCAGTATTTATGATTATCCCCTCCTTTGGGGAATGTTGGGAGCCTATACCTCCTTGCCTACTGGAAGTTAGCCTTGGCCATGAAACTAGCCTTGAAAAATGGAAGATGAACAAAGTGTCACTTCCAAGAAATATTTATGAGTTAGAGTATCTATTCTCTCTTCCCTTTTTGCTGTGACCAGTGAAAAGCCTATTCCTATGGAACCCTCAACAGCCTGTGACCCAGAGTGAGGACAAAATCTTGGTTCTTTCTGAGAATTTTGGGTTGTTCATATAACAGTATACCTTGTCCCAAAAGAAACAAGCACTGGTACTTAAAGCAGTGGGGAAATGTGTATTGAAGGTGAGCAACAAGCAATGCCAAAATGTTTGGTAAAAAGTTATCTGCCCTAAGCTGGGAGATATATCATGTAACCTAATAAACTTGTATGTGGCTCTAAGGGAAGAAGTTGGAAAACAAACTTTACTAGAGTGTTGGTAATTAGCTGCATTTGACCATTTTCTGGGTTCAGGAAAGAATTTGTATGTTTACAGATAGGAATAAAAGGGAGTAGAGAGAATATGAAAATTCATGGACTTTCAGAGATGGAAAACTTCCTCACTATCCCAAAATGTCAAAGCTAAATGTAAGGAAATCTTTGAGCAACAAAGGCTAATTATAACTTAGCAAAGCACTTAACTTTGAAGCAAAGGTCAAATTAAAGGAGTGTTCATTATAACTTTGTGAAAACCACTGGATGGGTTAAGAACTTCAGGGCAAAAAGCAAATTAAGGGTGTGATAGCCAGCAAATTGTTCACTTAGACAAAATCACTCAGAGTAAACAGCTAAAGTATGTGTTCTTCCCAGTGACATCCAGTAAACCAAGTTATCTATTAGAGGGGGTGGGGACATAGGAATATATGTCAGAGATGACAAACACTACACTCTAAGAAAGCACACTGATAAAGAAATGCAGATATGGATACTGGCATACAACTGACTGAAAACAAATAAATTGCAAGTCTGTTAAGTTTTGAGGAGTTTTAGTGCCAAAGGAAATAGGGCAACAAAAGGGTGAGAAAACTGGATGGTCCACAAGGAGATTCTATTGCCCTCCATTTCAGATGGGGCTGAGAAGAATAATACAAAAGGAAATTTCCCAAAGGTAGAGTCAGGGCCACAGAGAACAATGGAAAAATAAGTCCCTTCACTTTCTAGAATAGATTTAATCCACCCCAAAGATGGAGGGCCTTAACCATATGTGCCCACCAGAATTTCAAAACTGCTATGGACCAGTGATTTCTCTGTATCATGGAGTCTTTTCCAAATGGGAGCACTTTTCTATTTATGCTGTGCCTGTTTCATCATTATCTACTGGGAGCATGTAACAAACCTAATTTTTCTTTTTGGCTGAAAGTGCTTGTATCAAGTTAGCACATCAAGATCTGTTGTAGAGACTGTTGTGCATCCCTCCCACCCTACAATACAAAGGAAACCTGATCCTGAGCTAAACTTCCTCACTAGATGGGAATGTGGGGTGGCTCTCCTTTGACATGGGAGTAAGCTTCATCTACATCAGAGAAAGAATGATCCAAACATTTGGTAAGCAGAAGGGCAAACTGTGGTTGACACTTATCTCCTTTCCATTATTTCAAGTTTTCCTTTCCTTCTACTCACATAAGAGGATTGCATTTCCCTGGTCCCGCTAATTTGGGTGTGCCCATGTGATATATGGGAAATGATCCAAGGCAGAGGTATTTAAGCACCACTACAAACTGTCCATTCTCTGATTTTGCTACTATCACTGATATTCTCAAATGGTCAATCTTCCATTAGCCTACAGTACAGAGGGAGTACAGAAACCTTTATAGTTCTAAGCCACTAAGAATTTGGGATTGTTTATTCCCAGTCCATAATATAGTCTATCCTACTGGTTTGTAAGTTAAAATATTATAGGGAAATAAAAGAATACAGAATATAATTTTAAACTCTTAGGGGAGAAAAGGAATGAAAAAAATTAAAAATAAATCAAGAAGAAAGTACAATAGAGGCACCTGGGTGACTCAGTTGGCTACGCAACTGCCTTAGGCTCAGGTCATGATCCCAGGGTCTTGGGATTGAGTCCTGCATTGGGCTCTCTGCTCAGCAGGGAGTCTGCTTCTCCCTCCACCTGCTCCTTCCCCCTCTCGTGCACACACTCTCTCTCAAATAAATAAAATCTTTCTTAAAAAGTTAAAAAAAAAAAGTACAATAGAAGACAAAAAGGAACAGAGAGAGAGAGAGAGAGAGCGCGCGCGCAAGAGCAATAGAGGACAGCAAATAATAGGGTAGAAATAAATTTAAGTGTACAGTGGACCCTAAAACAACATGGGTCTGAACGGCATGTGTCCACTTAAATACAGATTTCTTACAGTACAGTACTGTAAATGTATATTCTCTTCCTTAAGATTTTCTTAATAGTTTTTCTCTAGCTTACTTTATTGTAAGAATATAGTATACAATACATATAACATATAAAATATGTGTTAATTACATATTTGTGTTATTGATAAGGGTTCTGGTCAACAGTAGGCTATTAGTAGTTAAGTTTGGGGGAGTCAAAGTTATAGCAGATTTTTGACTGTTTGGGGGTCAATGCCCCAAACCCATTTTGTTCAAGCATCAGATCTTGTAAGGTTATCCTGCATTCATAAGTAATCCCCAAACCTCAGCAACTTATGAAATCTGTTTCTCACATTGCATGCCAGTCCCTGGCCGGCCTTCGCTATTCAAGGTGGAACCTAGACTGAAGGAATGGCTTTAGTCTGAAACCTACAGGTATGGTGACACAGAAAAACTCAGAATAACATAGTGACTCTACAATCTTCTACTAAGAGTAGTACATTTATTTCTACTTGCTTTTACTTGGTAAAAAATCATCATCATTAAGGCCAAGTCTCTTAATAGACTTAGAGGTCAATGGGGTTATAATACTTCAACAGGAATGGGCTTAGAAGAGACAGGGCTTGTAAGGAGGGGCTGTTAGGAAGGGTCACTGACTATTTTGAAGATATCTACTATACCAAATATAAAACTGATCCAAATTAATGGAAACTGTCGAAACTATCCAATTTGAAGTCAATGACTGTCAGACTGGATTAAAAATAATCCAATTCTCAAAGAGGAAAAAATAAAACCAGATGAAACCACAGAGGGAGACAAACCATAAGAGACAATCACAGGAAACAAGCAGGGTTGCTGGAGGGGAGGCAGCTGGGGGAATGGGGTAACTGGGTGATGGACATTAAGGAGGACATGTGATATAATGAGCGTTGGGTATTATACAAGACTGATGAATCGCTGATCTCCACCTCTGAAGCTAATAATACATTACATGTTAGTTAACTGAACTTAAATAAAAATAAAAAATTAAAATTAAAAGGCAAAAAAAAATTAATCCAATTCTCTGCTCTTTGTAAGTGACAACATAAGGACAGAAAAAGTATTAAGGTCAAAGGATGGAAAAAATAGACCAGGAAAATATTAAGGAAATCTGGTATAGCAATACTGATACCATACAAAATAAACTTTTTTTTTTAAAGATTTTATTTAATTTGACAGAGAGAGACACAGTGAGAGAGAGAACATGAGCAGGGGAGTGGGGGAGGGAGGAAACAGGCTCTCCACCAAGCAGGTAGCCCCATGCAGGGTTTGATCCCAGGACCCTGGGATCATGACCTGAGCAGAAGGCAGACACTTAATGACTGAGCCATCCAGGTGCCCCCAAAATAGACTTTAAAGCAAAAAGCATCTCTAGAGATAAAGATGATCACTATATAATGATAAAAGTTTCAATTTATCAGGAAAATATAACAATTCTAGATTTTATGTACTTAATAGCAGTCTCAAAATATATAGACAATTTCACTATCACAGAGGAAGATTTTAAATTTCTCATTGTAAATTAAATAGATCAAAAAATAAGGACATAAAGAATCTGAGTGATACAATTTACAAGTTTAATGAAAAGCACACATACAGAGAGAGAATACTGGGCTGAACAGCTGCAAATATACATTCTCTCCAAGCACTCAAAACTTATGATGGTACAAAACACTGAAGTTAGTAAATTCTTAAAAATCACATTAAATTAATTCTTAATTAAGTTAATTAAATAAATTATTAAAAGCACATTAAAAATGTGTTCCAATATCATACAGAACACTTACTCGACAACCATAAAATTAAGTTAAAATCCGTAACAAACAAAGGGAAATGATTCCATGTGTTTGAAAATTTTTAAATTTATTTGTGGCTCAAAAAAAGTCATAATGGAAATCAGAAAATTCTCAGAACTGAATGATAAAGAATGTCTTTTTCAATACTTATGAGATGCTCCTAAAGTCTTACTCTGAAGAAAATGGGTAATTGTATATTCCTAAGTAAACACAAAAGGGTCAAAATTAATGAACTAGAAGCATTCCAACCTTAGACATTAGGGGAAAAATACAGAACAAACTTTACAAACGGCAAAAGATAAAACCGGTTTTTATTGAGAGAGAAATTACATAATTATACAAGAAATCTTGGGCCAGACACAACCCCAATGCTGCCTGTTTTAGACCAATCCGCATATCAACAGCCTCTTTTAAGGTCCAAACTCAAAACTGTGTAAGAAAAAGGGAAGCAACAGAACTTAAAGGGGCAACACAGAAGAGGCCAATGGAAGGAGCAAAGCAAGACTGTGGTTTCAGTGGTCTAGCCTCAGCCCACATCTCCAGGAGCTCTGATGCACATACGGCACCACAGTCTTTGCCACCCTAGAGCAGGGGAGTGAGGTTTCTGCGCCTCGTATCATGCACTGGGCAGCCACTGTTTACGGGCCATTACAGGGATAAGTAGTGCATCACTTCCCGCCACCTCCTGGTGATGGCGCTCCAACGCACCAGAGGCAAGGCTCTGGAAAACAGTGCGAGTGCATCAGTGGCATCACGCGCAGCATCTGGAGAAGGATGAGGACACCAAGCCGACAAAGGCCATCTGGACAGAGCACCAACACTGCTGTGCTCTACCCCTTGTACAGCTCAGGTCACTTGCCTTACACATTAGGTTCACCCCATTCTTTTGTAACTTCAGGACTCTGGCTGGTCACAGTTTCTATGAAAACTTAAAGGAGAAGTTCGTGGGATAAACTACAGCCTCCACAGCCGCAGTCCGCTCTGAGGTCAGAACTGATACGGATCATTTCCTCTCTTTACTCCCAGTCCATACTCCCCTCACCTGTGCCAGCATGTCTGCTGGCCTACGTGATTAGCATGGTACTGTCACCCGAGGGGTCTGAGATTTTGGTTCCAATGCTGTTGCCTGGCCACAGTTGAGATCTACTTGCGAACTGACGGTGAAAACAGAGGTTCCAATTACCAAGAAGAGATGGATACTCCAGTAATTCACATGAGTGCCAAATATATTCCTCCCTGCTACCATTACATAGCCACAACCCCACCTCCTCATGGTTCGCAAACCCAATTACCCCTTCAAGTATGGTAACTCTTTTCTGCTCTTGCTGGTCTACTGGCACAATGAGCATAAAATGATGAATGGCAGCCACAGCCTTAAGTTTAGTGGAACTATTAATGTTTCCCCTAGTGGAGTGTCCCCTTTCTAGAAACAAGGACCTCTGCTTCTTCAACAGAAGAGCCTGAAGTTTCAGAAACTGGAAGCAAAAGTCTCCCAAGTGGGTTGCTGGAACAGAGCCTCCTTCCCACTCCTTGGCTCTCAGCAGTAATACAGAACCATATAATCCTCTGTGGTTTAAGGAAAAAAGTGGCAAACTTTTTCTCTGTGAAGTGCCAGACAGTAACTATTTTAGACTTTGGGGACCACAGAGTCTCTGACACGACTACTTAGTTCTGCTGATATGGCATAAGAGAAGCCACGGACAATATGCAGATGATGCTTGTGGTTGCGTTCCAATAATACTATGTTTGTAAAAGAGCAGCAAGCCTGATCTGGCCTTGGAACCAGCTTGCAAACCTCTGCTTTAATCTACATGCTGCCTCCCGACCGCATGCCTCTGTAGGGTATCACGTCCATCCAAAGTGCTGCTTCAGCTATGTTTCTCAGAGACCATTTCATTGCTCCAGCAGGCCGGCAGCTTATGGAGGCTGTGGGATTAGCAGGACCAGTGAATCTCACAGGAATCTACCCATTGCAGGACCTTTTTCATAAATCAGGTCCTTGATCTGAAGTGACAGTAGGTGGGAGATCCCATGTCAGCCAATCGGATACTCCGCGAGTCCTAGCACAGAGGTGCTGACCCAGTTGATACCAGCAGGAAAAGTAAGCGCACACTTAGAAAACCCTTCAAAATGAACTGCTTCCCCCTCATGGTGGAAGGGTTCTGATGTGATAAGTGCCACTAAGTGACTGGTTGGTCTCCTTGAAGATTCACACGCTAAAAGGGCTCAGCAGCAGTGTCTGCGGTTGACAGGCAGGGTGGAAGCTGGGGCAAGGTCAGCCTCAATGCCGGATGCCATGCTTCTGTGCCACCATGGCTACTCCCCTCGAGTCCATGACCTCAGTTCCGTGGTGGCCAATGACTGTGGCTGGTTGGTATATACACTGTGGTCTGGGTAGATGGCGGCCGTTCAGGGATTTGTTTGCAATGGTCCCCTGCCCCTTTACTATCCTACCGGCCAGGCAAGTGTCAGAGGAGCCTCATATGCGGGGACTAATCAGTCAGGATCTGGACACCAAGTGGTCTAGGTTCAGATGCCGGTCAGTCAGATTACTGTCATGGAACATCAGCTGCTTTTACTGTTGTTTTGGTTTTTTTAAAGCAGCCTCACTGAGATATAATTTATACACCACAGAAGTCACCCATTTTAAGTGTATAATTAAATTAATTTTATTATATTTATAGTTGTACAATCATCATCACAACCTGATTTTAGAACATTTCCATTACCCTAAAAAGCCCTCACATCCATTTATAGCCATTCTCCATTCTCACCCCCAGCAGTAGGCAGCCACTAATTTACTTCTATCTCTTTCGATTTGCCTTTTCTGGATATTTAACGTAAATGGATTCATATGTGTTCTTCCATGACTGGCTTTTTTCACTGAGTGTAATGATTCTGTAGCTCATCCATGCTGTAGCATGTGTCAACACTTCATCCTTTTTTCTTGCCAAATAATATTCCATCATATGACTACTCCATATTTTGTTCATCCATTTACCAGCGGATGGACATTTAGTTTTTTCCCAGTTTTTTAGCTAATGTGAAAAACGCTGCCATGAATATTCGTGTTCAAGTCTTTGTACGGTCATATGTTTTCATTCTTACTGATGAGCTTAAGGCAACCAGACTCAGGTACCTCAAGGATGGAAAGCCTCTAGTCCTTGTGAAGTTGGGCTTAGGCTGACCCCCTGCTACTGAGCGGAAGAAACAGCATCCCCAGCCCCAGTTACTTCATTGTTGGGCAACCAAGGAGCACTCCCGGGATCACCAACAGTCTGTGTAGGGCAGCTACAAACAGTCTGCATACCTACTTAATGCTGAAACCTTTTACAACAAGGGACAGGACATTTCTACACAACACTATATGGGAGATTCTAGCCAGTGAAAGGCAAGAGAAAGAGTTAAAAGTTACAAGGACTGGAAAGGAAGTGTCAGAACTGTTATATTGCAGAGATGCAGAGAAAAAACCAAAATGATTTATAGACACATTACTGGAATGACCATGCTGATGTCTAATGTATGTAGAATCAAAATCAAGACACATAAGTCAAGTTCTTTTATATGTACCACCAAAACACAGCTTTCCAAATATAAAACCTAACTTAGAAAAAAGATTTACATGAACAATAGTATATAAAAATGAGGTAGCTGGACTAAATCTAACCAAAAATGTGTGAGACTCTCCTGAGGAAAACTGTAATACTTTCTTGAAGAATACTGAAGAAGAATTCTATAAATGGGCAGTTATGTAATGTTTATATATACATAGACCCAACACTGAAAAGGTATCACTTCTCCTCAAATTTATTTATAGATTCAATTCGTTCCCAGTTAAAAGCCTAAGATTAGTTTTGGGTGTTTATTTTGTTTTCTTGGCTGGTGACTCGCTAAGCAGTTTCCGAAACTTTTTTTTTTTTAAAGATTTTTTTTTTTTAATTATTTATTTATTTATTTGACAGACAGAGATCACAGGTAAGCAGAGAGGCAGGCAGAGAGAGAGGAAGGGAAGCAGGCTCCCTGCTG